>NC_045957.1:1932301-2204897 GCF_010909765.2 Amblyraja radiata | reverse complement strand
GACTGGCCATGTCATCCGCATGTCCAACACACATCTCCTTAAACAGATCCTGTACTCTCAACTGAAGGAAGGTCGGCGAGCCCCCGGCGGGCCAAAGAAACGCTTCAAGGGCAACATCAAGAACAGTTTGAAGAAATTCCACATCACATCGAGCAACTGGGACCAAATTACACTGGACAGGCGCTCCTGGAGGAAATCCACGCAGGAAGGAGCTGCACGTCATGAAACGGAGCTTTGCCGTGTCGCAGAGACAAAGCGACAGCACCGTAAGGAGAGAGAGAGAAGGGGGCTCGACGACTACCAACCACTGCCAGTCTCCACTGCCCACGTTGCACCAAGGTGTGTGGATCACGGGTCAGCCTCTACAGACATCTGCAGACTCACAAGTAGACGACCCTATGGAGAGGAGAGGACAGTCATACTAGTTTCGAGTGACCGCCGACGATAGTTGCATTATAGTTTATTTAATATATTTGTCTTATATTATGGTGGTTGGTTATGTTTTGTTTTATTTTGTACTGTAAATATTATTGTAATAATCGATTAAATAAGTTTTGGTAAAAAAAAAAACAGGGACCTACAGAGAGTGGTGGGCATTGCCCTGTCCATCACAGGGACCTACAGAGAGTGGTGGACATCACCCGGCCCATTATAGGTACTGACCTCCCCACCATCACAGGGATCTACCGGAGGCATTGCCTCCAGAAGGCAGCCAGCATCATCAGAGACCCACACCACCCTGGCGACACTCTCATCTCACTGCTACAATTGGGATGAAGGTCCAGGACCCCAAAAACTGTGATCCCCAGGTTCAAGAACAGCTTCATCCTAACAACCATCACGTTCTTGAACACCTGCACAACACAAACCTCAGCAACTGTGGTCTTCTATGGACTGTTTCCTTGGGGTGGGAGATTGCAACCTTCACATGGTCCGCCCTGTTTTGACGAATGCAATCAACCTGGCGTGCACAATCGAATAAGATCAAATAGAACAAGTTGTCCTACACGCTGTGGACGCCATACACAAGGAGACTGTTTACTGCACACCGGACTTTAGTTTGTATTACTCTAATCTGGTTACATATTATTACTAATAATTGATTATTGTGTATTTAACTGTGTGTTGTGGGCCTTAAAAGCAGCGGCAAGTAAGAATGGTTCCGTTCCCGGTACTTACGGCTGTTGAACCTTCTTGACTCCAGCCACAAGGAACTGCAGATGCTGGAATCGAGAACAAAACACAGTGCTGGAGGAACTCCACGGGAACGTCTCGATTTGAAGCATCCTATCCATTTCCTCCACAGACGCTGCCCGACTCGCCAAAATCACTTTGTGTTTTGTTCAAGACTCGAGCTCCTGCAATTCCTTGTGTTCAACCAATCTGTTCAACAAATCTTGGCCACCATGAAGAAACAAGGAACTGCAGATACTGGTTTACACAAAAAGACATAAAGTGCTGGAGTAACTCAGCGGCCCAGACAGCATATCTGGAGAACACGGATAGGCGACGTTTGGGCTAGGGACCCTTCAGACTGAAACGTTACCCATCCATGTTCTCCAGAGACCAGCTGAGTTACTCCAGAACTTCGTGATTTTTTTGGCACCATGGTATTTGTGTTGAACAGGGTTACAGTATTTCCCAGTTGTCCTGGATGCTCTCTCGTTGTTGGGATCGGACAACGGCACTCGCCGACACCAACCAGCCCATCTCCCAGCCGACTTGTGAACTTGCCAAGGACAGGAGCGGCGTGGAGGCCGGACGGTGGTGCAGCGGGGGCGGTGCTGCGGGAATGCCGCCTCGGGTGAGAGGTGAGCTGGGCCCGGGAGAAGGATCTCTCCGGCTCCCTGTAACACCCAGCTCACCGGGAGAGGCCCGGCCTTTCTGGAACCCCCTGTACCTGCCCCGCTTGAGCCGGGACAGACCCGGCCGTGCTCACACTGACCACAGTTTGGGGAAAGTTGTGTGAAGTTGTCGCTGCGGTTGCGGAAATCCCGGGACGGGGGCAGGTGAAGGCTGGGCCGGGGCGGAGTGGTGCAGGGAGGGGAGGGAAGGGCCACTCACCACACCCATCCACGGGTGCGGCTCTCCGCCGGATGTACAGCCGCGGTCCGGTGCTCAGCTCGCTCGGTCTCTCCCCCGGTCTCTCCCCGCAGCGCTTCCCGGGACAGGACGGGGCAGCGGCCGGCCCGCACAGCCCGCACAGCCCGCAGCATCAGGTGAGTCCGGGCCGGGAGGGAGGGAGGGAGGGAGGGAGGGAAGGCTGCCGGTTACAGGTACAGGTGAACGGGGTGGATTTCCGGGTCCCGTGGGACTCGGACTCCGGCCACCGGCTCCCGACTGCCAGGGCCAGGGCCACGGCCCTTTCCGCCTCGTTCCTTCCCTCCTCGTCCCTTTCCTCACTGGACCCACTTCTACAACACAGAAAAAGGCCGTTCGGCCCAACTCGTCTATGCCAGCCAAAATGTCCACCCGTCCCATTTGCCTGCGTTTGGGCCAAATTTTAATCTCGTTTTAATTATTGGCACACATGGGGCAAATAATTATAGAGTATGTACAGGGTGGGGTCCCGGGTCCCGAGCCCCGAGCGACTCAGACTGACTCCGGCCATCGGCTCCCGCCTGCCAGGGCCAACTCGTCCCATTTGCCTGCGTTTGGGCTAAATTTTAATCTCGTCTTAATTATTGGCATGCATGGAGCAAAGAATTCTCGAGTATTTACAGGGAGTTGTGGTGATACTGGGATTGTCACAAGTTGTCTGGTTAATGAATAAGGTGCTCCTGGATTACAGGTGGGCATCAGTTGACAGGTTAGATTGCTTCAAGTGCCTGTTGTTTGATGTCAACCAGCGGGTCCCCAACAGAGTGGCCTCTGTGAAGACTTGTGTCACTGCCCCAGGATCTCTCGACAAGATAGTCACAAAATTGCGGGAGTTAGCAAAAATGCTTCGTCAGCAGCATTTCTGGAAAACAGGAATAGGTGCTGTTTTAGGTCGAGATCCTTCTTCAGGCTTGTGTGGACCCTAAACGTCACCTATTCCTTTTCTCCAGAGATGTTGCCTGCCCCCACTGAGTCACTCCAGCTTTTTGTGTCTATATTAGCTTTAAACCAAATTCAGCAGTTGCTTCCTACACACTTTCTCTCTACAATACTGCTGCACCAAAGTCTTTAGCCTGAGGCAGCTGCACGCTATCGCCAGGGTCACTCATGCATGCAATCGATCCGCTGTAATGGTACGTGAGTTCGCACTGTCGGATGTCAATTTCCAAGCACTGTCCTCGCTTTTAATGAAGCGTATGTTAGGCTGGGTCCCGCACTCCATATCCACAAGACCAAGACCCTCTCCCAACCCATCCTGCTCTACCCTCTCCCAACCCATCCTGCCCTGTAGAAAGTGGACCATCACCCTCTCGATGAAGACAGATGTCTGTGATAATTAATCACCAGCTTCAATACATCAATACGGTTGATGAGGGACAGGGTTTTGGAAGATCAAGACCTCCGAGCTGAGACAAAGTTGTGGTGTACTGGACAGCTGTGACTCCTACCCTCCTGGTCACCCCTGCAACCTACACTACTCGCAGCAGGCACCTCAATATCTCACCAGCTCTGGTTCCTCAAAATCCTCATGTTCATTGGGAGGACAAGCACCACTGGGCAGCATAGGGCACTCACACACCCAGTAACAACCCCCAAACCAGCACTCTGGCTTCCCCAAGCTCTTCCCCAGACAAGATCAACAGTGGACAGATCCAAGGAGCTGGAAGACTTGTTGCAGGCTTTATCTTGCACTGAACGCTATTCTCTTTCTCCTGTTTCTGTACACTGTGGATGGCTCGATTGTATTCATGTCCAGTCATACTGCTGTCTGGTTAGCACACAACTGAAGCTTTTCACTGTACATTGGTACACATGACAATAAACTGAACTAAAGTAAACAAAGAGTCACTGAGTCACTGAGTCATAACATCATAAGTGATAAGAGCAGAATTTGACCCATCAAGTTTATCCGCCTTTCAATCATTGCTGATCTATATCTGCCTCCTAACCCAATTCGCCTGCCTTCTCCCCATAACCCCTGACACCCGTACTAATTAAGAATCTATTTATCTTGCCCGTAAAAATATCTATTGACTGCCTCCACAGCCTCTGTGGCAAATAATTCCACAGATTCACCACCCTCTGACAAATTAAATTCCTCATCTCCTTCCTAAAGAAACTTCCTTTAATTCTGAGGTGATGACCACAGGTCTCAGACACTCCCACTAGTGGAAACATCCTCTCCACATCCACTCTATCCAAGCCTTTCACTATTCCATAAGTTTCAAGAGCCCCCCCCCCCCCTCCCATTCTTCTAAACTGCAGCGGGTACAGGCCCAGTGCTGTCAAACGCTCATCATATGTTAATCCACTCATTCCTGGGATCATTCTTGTAAATCTCCTCTGGACCCTCTCCAGAACCAGCACATCCATTCTCAGATATGGTGCCCAACATTTCTCACATAGAAACATAGAAACATAGAAATTAGGTGCAGGAGTAGGCCATTCGGCCCTTCGAGCCTGCACCGCCATTCAATATGATCATGGCTGATCATCCAACTCAGTATCCCGTACCTGCCTTCTCTCCATACCCTCTGATCCCCTTAGCCACCAGGGCCACATCTAACTCCCTCTTAAATATAGCCAATGAACTGGCCTCGACTACCCTCTGTGGCAGGGAGTTCCAGACACAGCTCACAATATTGCAAATGCAGCCTCATCAGCCTCAGCATTGCATCCCTGTTTTTGAGTCTAGCCCTCTTGAAATAAATGCTAGCATTGCATTTGCCTCCCTTTACTACCAATTAGACTTGCAGATTAACCTTTTGGCAAACCTGCACCAGTCCCTTTGCACCTCCGATTTTTGTATTCTCTCCCCATTTAGAAAATAGTCTACGCCTTTATTCCAAATACCAAAATGCATAGCTCCACACTTTCCTTCACTATATTTCATCTGCCACTTCTCTGCCAACTCTCCCAACCTGTTCAAGTCCTGCTGCAAAGTCCCTGCTTTCTCTACACTACCTGGTCCAGGTCCTTCAGTCCAACAAGTCCATGCTGACCAGGATGCCCCATCTACACTAGTCCCATTTGCCTGCTCCTGGCCCATATGCCTCAAAACATTTCCTGTCCATGTATGTTGTTATATAGCACCTGCCTCAACTACCTCCATGGGCAGCTCATTCCATATATCCACCGGGATTCTGTGGAAAAAGTTTCCCTTCAGTTTCCTATTACATTTTTCCCTTCTCACCTTAAACCTGTGTATCTGGTTCTTGATTTCCCTCCCATGGGGACAAAAGACAGTTTGTTGACCCTATCTATTGCTCTCATGATTTTATATACCTCATTAAGAAATGCAACATTCCCACTAACTCCCAAAAACTCCTGGGAATCCCTGATTTTTCTGATGAAAAGACTTCATTGACAAAAAGATTTGTAACACTCTGGTCTCTCTTAAGTCATGCAATTTAAGTGTGAAGTGTTACACTTTGGTACGTAAAAATAGGACAGGACCTGCAATGTAAATGGAAGAGTCCTGGAGAGTGTGTAGAGCAGAGAAATCTGGGAGTACAGGTGCATAGTTCAGGTGGTGGGTCAGGTGGCCAGGGTGGTGAAAAAGGCGTTTGGCACGCTTGCCTTCATTGAGAAGAGGAATGAGCACTACAGTTGGGATGTCACGATGCAGCTGTACAAGTTGTTGGGAGACCACGTGTGGAGCAGTGTGAACAGTTCTGGTTGCCCAGTCATTAGGTTGGAAAGGGTGCAGATGAGATTCATCAGGATGTTACCCAGGCTTGCGGGCTTGACTTAAAGGGAGAGATTGTCTAGGCCTGGACATTTTTCTTTGATTTGGGAGGCTGAGGGGTGACCTTATTGAGGTTTTCAAGATCACAAGTGGATGGATATAGTAAACACTCCCAGTCTTTTTCCCCAGGGATTGAGGGTTTAAAAAGCTGGAGAGATGTAAGTGGGCTTGGGCAATGTTTTCACTTGAAGGGTAGTCTGTACCTAGAATGAGCTTCCAGAGGAAACTGGATACAATTATGATTTTTATAAGACATTTGGACAGATATATGGATAGGAAGGATTAAGAGGCATGTGGTCGAATGCAGGCAAATGGGACTAACCTGGAATGCCAACTTGGTCTTTGGGGCAAGGGGCACGTTTCCGCATTGTACAACTCTGAATCTTAAATAGATGCAGCTGCAAGAATAAGCATCCTCTCCCCATCCACCGTCAAGGCCCTTTCTGGACCGTATGAATGAGCTTTGATCAAATCTTGTCCACTCTCTGAACTCCAGTGAATAATTTGAAGATCAGTACCAACTGTGATGATGAAATAAAAACAATGATGGAAACAGTCAGCTGTTCAGGCAACATCTGTAGACAGAGAGAGACAGAGACCCTTTCAAGTCAAACATTTTTGGTCAGAATTAGAAAAGAGAAGACGTCAGTTTTTAGTTTTGGAGAAAGTGGGGAGGATGGATAGGAGGGAGGTAATATCTGTGATGGGGTGAGACCTGGATATGTGTTAGTTAATGAGGGGTTCGGAGAGAGCACAAATGAATGTAAAAATAAAATGATGGTGTAATGTCCAACACGTCAGGCCATGCAAAGTCATGCAGCACACACCAGGCCCTTTGGCCCGACTCATCCATGCTGACCAAGGTGCCTGTCCATGCTGATACCATCTGCCTGTCTGTGCTAATCCATGTAACTGTCCAAATGTTTTTTAAACGTGTTGCAATTGTGCCTGCGTGACGCACCTCCTCCGGCAACTCGTATTACATATCCAGCACCCTCTGAGTGGGTAAAAACTTGCCCCTCAGAATTACCTGTAAATCTTTCCCTTCCCCCTTTAAGTATACATCCTCTAGTTTTAGACATCCTTCCTGGGGAAAAGACCATCTTCCCTGTCTATGCCCCTCATAATATTACAACCTCGATAAGATTGCCCCTCAGCCTCTGCCTGCCCACCTGGCTCTGCAGGTTACCCAGCTCCTGAAGCCTGCAGCCCAGGTGGAGAGAGAGCGTGAGCCATGGGTGAGTAGCAGCAGTAATTGCTGGCTGTGAGAGAGTTATCCAAAGTTGGAGAATTCCATGTTGAATCCACAGGCTGCGACGTGCCCGGACATCAAATGAAGGGTTGTATCTCCAGCTTATGTCGGGCCTTGTAGCAGTGCAGGAGGTAACAGGCATGAAGTCAGAGTGGGATGGAGAATTAAAGTTGCAAAACACACAGCCCCGGAGGTACTCAGTTACTCAGGCAGCATCTTGGTTTAGTTTAGTTTAGATTATACACACAGCACAGAAACAGGCCCTTCTGCCCACCGCCTCACGACAACCAGCGATCCCCGCACACTAACACTATCTTACACACACTAGGAACAATTTACACTTATACCAAGATAATTAACCTGTAAACTTGCACGTCTTTGGAGTGTGGGGAGAAACCAGAGATCCCGGGGAAAAGTCACGGGGAGAACATACAAATTCCATATAGACAACACCCATAGTCAGGATTGAACCTGGGTCTCTGGCGCTGTAAGACAGCAACTCTACTGCTGTGCCACCGTGCTGCCCAACTGTGGAGGAAATGGACAGACAACATTTTGGGTCGGGACCCTTCGGCCCTGATGGGGGGGGGGGGGGGGGGGGGGGGGGGGGGGAAGCCTGACAAGTGATAGGTGGATGTGTAGGAAGGAACTACAGATGCTTGTTTACACAGACGGTACAGGCAGCATCTCTGGACACAAGGAATGGGTGACATTTTGGATGAGATGCTGCCTATCCCGCTGAGGTACTCCAGCATTTTGTGTCTATCTTAAATAATAGGTGGATACAGATGAGGGGGGAGTGTGTGATTGGCAGATGGGTGGAGTAAATGCCAAAGGCTGGAGTGAAATGGAAGTAAAAGGGTGTCAGATAAGGAGAGATGAGAAGTGAAATGTAAAGCTGGAGCGAGGGATATGGCTGGTAGGGGGTGGGGGGGGGAAGAAATGATAGATGTGAGATTCGGGGATGGGAGATAAGCATACGGAGTATGGGGAAGGAGCAGAGTCACTGGGGAGTGGGAGATGGGGAAATGTGTGCCTACCAGTGTGGGGTTCAGGGGGAAGAGAGGAGCTAGGGGTTATTGAATTAATGTGGCAGACAACAGGAAGTTGGGAATGACTGCTGAGGACTGCATGCGGAGGTAGTGTGAGAGTAGAGGGCCAGGTCGGTGGAGTGACCACCAGCATAATGAAGGACCAGTCTTACCCGGCCACTCCCTCTTCTCCCCTCTCCCATCGGGCAAGAGGTACAAAAGTGTGAAAATGTAGACCTCCAGATTCAGCGACAGTTTCATCCCAGCTGTTACCGGGCAACCGAACCATCATCTGGCCAACTCGCGAGCAGTCTTACAATATGGTACGATACAATACGATAGAATGTTATTTACCCCAGGAGGGAAATTGATCTGCCACCAGTCACAAAAACAATAAATACATGAAACATGAAATTAAACTGACGTGGAAAGGATTGGGGGATGTGCAAAGATTGGGGAGTGGGAGTCGGTCACAGTCTTCCCCATGACAGAGGGGGGAGGAGTTTTACAGTTTGATAGCCACAGGGAAGAAGGATCTTCCATCGACCGCAAAGGAGCCCCTCGGACCACTTTTAATCGGACTTTAGACACAAAATGCTGGAATAACTCAGCGGGCATTTTCTGTCTATCTTCGGTGTAAATCAGCATCCGCAGTTCCTACGCATTTTAATCCGACTTTACCTTGCACTAAATGTTAAACCTTTTATCCTGTATCTGTAGACTGTGGTTGGCTAGATTGTAATCATATATACTCTGTGACTGGACAGCATGCAAAAAAATAAGGGGCACCCGATGGCTCTGGCAGATAAGATTAAAGAAAACCCAGTTTTCCAAGTTTATTAAGGAAACAATAATGAGAGAAAGAATAGGGCACTTCAAAACCAATGTGGTCATCTATGTGTGGAGGAGCAGGAGATAGGCAAGGTCTCCCATGACTATTTCTCCTGTATTTTTACAGCAGAAACGGAGATGAGGACCAGTGAACTTGGGAAAGTTACGTGGATACTTTGCAGTAGAGGAGGATGTCCTATAATATATGAAGGGGCTTTATCTGGTATATCCTGCGACACTGTGGGAAGAAATTGTGCATGTCCTGGCTGAGATATGTGAATCATCATTAGACAAGGGCGTAGTGCTGGAAGACAGGAGGGTGACTGATGTGCCTCTGTTTACGGGCTGCTAAGAAAATCCTAAGCATTATAGACAAGTGAGCCAAACATCTGAGGTATGAAAGGTACTGCAGAGGATTCTGAGAGATAAGATGCAGATGCATTTGGAAATATAGGTTGATTAGGGATAGTCGTCATGTATTTGTGTGTGAGAGATCTTGTCTCACAGGGCGGCAGTAGAGCTGTTGCCTCACAGCACCAGAGACCTGGGTTGGGTTCTGCTGTCTGCATGGAGTTTGCACGTTCTCCCTGTGATCGTGTTGGTTTTGTCCGGGTGCTCCACATCCCAAAGACGTGCGGGCTTGTAGGTTAATGGGCCTGTAAATTACCTTGAGTATGTAGGATGTGTAAGTGGGATAACATAGAACTGGTACTGGTGATCGATGGTTGGCATGGACTCAGTGGGATGAAAGGCCTCTTTACATGCTGTATCTCCAAACTAAACTAAATTTGATTGAATTTTACAGGGAAATAACCAAGAAGGCTGAAGCGACAGGCTGGTAGATGTTGTAATGTGGACCAGTAAGGCCTTTGAGGTTCTGCCAGGTAGGCTGCTCTGGAAGGTTAGATTGCATGGGATCCAGGGAGAGCTAGCTAACTGGATAGAAAATTTGCTTAATGGAAAGTAGCAGAGGGTGTTGGTAGAAATACGTTTTTCAGTTTGGAGACCTATGGCTAGTGGGATGCATCAGGGATCGGTGCTGGGACATTGCTGTTTGTCATCTATATCAAAGGTTTGAATCAGAATGTACAAGGCATTGTTAGTAATGCCCCTGTCCCACTTAGGAAATCTGAACGGAAACCTTTGGAGACTTTGCGCCCCACGCAAGGTTTCCGTGCGGTTCCCGGAGGTTGTAGGTGGTTGCCGGAGGTTGCAGGTAGTGGAAGCAGGTAGGGAGACTGACGAAAACCTCGGGGCACAAAGTATCCAGAGGTTTCCGTTCAGGTTTCCTAAGTGGGACAGGAGCTTAAGTTTGCAGATGGCATTGCAATCGTTGGTGTCATAGACAGTAAAGATGGTTATGAAGAATGATAGTGGGATCTTGATCAGCGGGGCAAGTGGACGAAGGAATTGCTAATGGAATTTAATTTGACTAAATGTGAGGTGTTGCACTTTGGGAAGTCAAACTTGGGTAGAATTCTCACAGTGAATGGCAGGGCCCTGGGGAGGGAGCAGAGGGATCTAGGAGAACACACACATACAAAGTGCCTTGAAACTGGTGTGCCGGTTGGATGGGGTAATGAAGATGACTGGCCTTGATCAGTCAAGTAACTGCAAAAGTTGGGATGTCGTATGAGATATTAGTGATGGTCAGGTTTAGTTTAGTTGAGAGATAGTGTGGAAACAGGCTCTTCGGCCCACTGTGTCCATGCTATCCATTGGGTTCCACTTTACACACTATTTACAGAAGCAAATTAACCTCGAATCCTGCATGCCTTTGCGATGTGGGAGAAACCGGAGCACCTGGGGAAACCCACGTGGTTACAGGGAGAACGTACAAACTCCATACAGGCAGCACCTGTAGTCAGGATTGAACCCGTGTCAATGGCGTTGTGAGGCAGCAGTTCTACCACTGCACCACCAACAAACACTAAGGTGTTGGAGGGGATTCTGAGAAGAGCATCTGTACTCATTTTGATGAGCAAGGATTGATTAGGAATGGTCAGCATGATGGCCATTGTGCAATGGCCTTTCTGTAAATTATCCCTAGTTTGTAGGGTATAACTAGTGTACTGGTTCGCTGGTTGGTGTGGACTCAATGGGCCGAAGGGCCTGTTTCAATGCTGTATCGCTAAACTAAACTAAGCTAAGAGGGGGCAAGACTGGCAGCTCAGTGTTCCAGGGTATAGATGCAGGGGGAGAGAAGGAGATGGAGGTAAGAGAGCAGGGGCTGGGGGATTTTGATGAGGGAGGATATTACTACAATGTTCAGTGAGGATGTTTGTGGGGAATTGTTCAGTCAGGCTACATGGGTACAAGTTAGAATCAAGGAGCGGGTGATCACTTTGATGGGACAGGATGATAGACTTCCCAATAGTCAGCGGGGATTAGAGGAGCAGATGTGCACAGAGATGGCAGAGAGCTGTAAATGTAACAGGGTGGTACCGGTGGGCAGGTGTGCAAAGCTGCCGGAGCTCAACGGAGCACTGCTCCGGCACCTCTGTAAAACAAAAGCCAATATAAACAGCGGGGAATTTTAACTAGTGGGTGTGTGGTCGAGGTAACCTGGTTAAAAGAGGGGGAAAGGGGAAGAACCATCACTAGGAGGGGGGAGCAATAGACCCCAGCAGAGACAGACCACGTGCTGTCTGCATGGTGGAGGTTGTGGGCCTGGTGCTGAGCCTGGAACTCTGGTGAGATCACGGCTCCAGCCCGCTGGTGGGCGGTGGAGAGGCGAGGGTCGGTGGTGGAAGTCCATGGGGGGCTGGAGTAGAGATATGTGTCAGCGGCAGCAGCATCTGTGGCACCGGGGAGACGGTGAAGTTCGGTGACAGTGGCAGCGGTGGCCCCAGGGAGGCGGTGAGAGTCGGCAGCTGCGGCAGTTTTGGTGGTCTGGGAAGGCGGTGAGGGCCAGAGAGGTGGTGGATGTTGTTGCTGCTCCTCATGGGGACCATCGCGGCCTCGTGGTGGACCGGCAGGCAGCGCCGCGGCCCAGCGACGGTGAGTGGGTGGGTGAGTGGGTGAGTGGGTGAGCGAGTGAGTGGGTGAGTGGGTGTGAGTGTGTGTGTGTGTGGAAAGATACCCTAGCAGGGATGACAGTGGAACAACAATGGCAGGTATTTATGGGAATAATACATAAGGATCAGTTCATTCCAAAGAGGAAGAAAGATTTCAAGGGGAGTAAGGGGCGACCATGGCTGACAAGGCAAAATAAAGGCGAAGAAGTATAACATAGCAAAGATGTTATAGTGGACGCATTGGTGATTATTTTCCAATGTTCTATAGATTCAGGATCAGTTCCTGTGGATTGGAGGGTAGCTAATGTTATCCCACTTTTTAAGAAAGGCAGGAGAGTGAAAACAGGGAATTATAGACCAGTTAGCCTGACATCGGTGGTGGGGAAGTTGCTGGAGTCAATTATAAAAGATGAAATAGCAGCACATTTGGATAGCAGTAACAGGATCGCTCCGAGTCAGCATGGATTTACGAAGGGGAAATCATGCTTGACTAATCTTCTGGAATTATTTGAGGATGTAACTAGGAAAAAGGACAAGGGAGAGCCAATGGATGTAGTGTACCTGGACTTTCAGAAAGCATGTGATAAGGTCCCACATCTAACTCCCTCTTAAATATAATAATAATAATAATAATAAATTTTATTTATGGGCGCCTTTCAAGAGTCTCAAGGACACATTGTAGCCAATGAACTGGCCTCGACTACCCTCTGTGGCAGAGAGTTCCAGAGATTCACCACTCTCTGTGTGAAAAAAAGTTCTTCTCATCTCGGTTTTAAAGGATTTCCCCCTTATCCTTAAGCTGTGACCCCTTGTCCTGGACTTCCCCAACATCGGGAGCAATCTTCCTGCATCTAGCCTGTCCAACCCCTTAAGAATTTTATAAGTTTCTATAAGATCCCCTCTCAATCTCCTAAATTCTAGAGAGTATAAACCAAGTCTATCCAGTCTTTCTTCATAAGACAGTCCTGACATCCCAGGAATCAGTCTGGTGAACCTTCTCTGCACTCCCTCTAGGGCAATAATGTCCTTCCTCAGATTTGGAGACCAAAACTGTACGCAATACTCCAGGTGTGGTCTCACCAAGACCCTGTACAACTGCAGTAGAACCTCCCTGCTCCTATACTCAAATCCTTTTGCTATGAAAGCTAACATACCATTCGCTTTCTTCACTGCCTACTACACCTGCATGCCTACTTTCAATGACTGGTGTACCATGACACCCAGGTCTCGCTGCATCTCCCCTTTTCCTAGTCGGCCACCATTTAGATAATAGTCTGCTTTCCTGTTTTTGCCACCAAAATGGATAACCTCACATTTATCCACATTATACTGCATCTGCCAAACATTTGCCCACTCACCCAGCCTATCCAAGTCACCTTGCAGTCTCCTAGCATCCTCCTCACAGCTAACACTGCCCCCCAGTTTAGTGTCATCCGCAAACTTGGAGATATTGCCTTCAATTCCCTCATCCAGATCATTAATATATATTCTAAATAGCTGGGGTCCCAGCACTGAGCCTTGCGGTACCCTACTAGTCACTGCCTGCCATTGTGAAAAGGACCCGTTTACTCCTACTCTTTGCTTCCTGTTTGACAACCAGTTCTCTATCCACAACAATACTGAACCCCCAATGCCATGTGCTTTAAGTTTGTATACTAATCTCTTATGTGGGACCTTGTCGAAAGCCTTCTGGAAGTCCAGATACACCACATCCACTGGTTCTCCCCTATCCACGCTACTAGTTACATCCTCGAAAAATTCTATAAGATTCGTCAGACATGATTTACCTTTTGTAAATCCATGCTGACTTTGTCCAATGATTTCACGACTTTCCAAATGTGCTGCTATCCCATCTTTAATAACTGACTCTAGTAGTTTCCCCACTACCGATGTTAGACTAACTGGTCTGTAATTCCCCGTTTTCTCTCTCCCTCCCTTCTTAAAAAGTGGGGTTACGTTTGCTACCCGCCAATCCTCAGGAACTACTCCAGAATCTAAAGAGTTTTGAAAGATTATTACTAATGCATCCACTATTTCTGGAGCTACTTCCTTAAGTACTCTGGGATGCAGCCTATCTGGCCCTGGGGATTTATCGGCCTTTAATCCATTCAATTTACCCAACACCACTTCCCGGCTAACCTGGATTTCACTCAATTCCTCCAACTCCTTTGACCCCTGCTATTTCCGGCAGATTATTTATGTCTTCCTTAGTGAAGACGGAACCAAAGTAGTTATTCAATTGGTCCGCCATATCCTTGTTCCCCATGATCAACTCACCAGTTTCTGACTGCAAGGGACCTACATTTGTTATAACTAAATGTTTCGCCGAACACCTCCGCTCAGTCCGCAATAACCTACCTGACCTCCCGGTGGCTCAGCACTTCAACTCCCCCTCCCATTCCCAATCCGACCTCTCTGTCCTGGGTCTCCTCCATTGCCAGAGTGAGCAACAGCGGAAATTGGAGGAACAGCACCTCATATTCCGTCTGGGGTCCTTGCGTCCTTATGGCATTAACATTGAATTCTCCCAATTTGGCTAGCCCGTGCTGTCTCCTCCCCTTCCTTAACCCTCTAGCTGTCTCCTCCCACCCTCCCATCCGCCCGCCCTCGGGCTCCTCCTCCTCCTCCCATTTTCCTTCTTTCTTTCCCCACCCCCCATCAGTCTGAAGAAGGGTTTCGGCCCGAAACGTCGCCTATTTCCTTCGCTCCATAGATGCTGCTGCACCCGCTGAGTTTCCCCAGCAATTGTGTGTACCTTTGTTATAACTAATCTCTTTCTTTTCACATATCTATAAAAACTTTTGCAGTCAGTTTTTATGTTCCCTGCCAGTTTTCTTTCATAATCTATTTTTCCTTTCCTAATTAAGCCCTTTGTCCTCCTCTGCTGGTCTCTGAATTTCTCCCAGTATGCTGCTTTTTCTGGCTAATTTGTACGCATCATCCTTCGCTTTGATACTATCCCTGATTTCCCTTGTTATCCACGGATGTACTACCGGATGTACCGATTTATTCTTTTGCCAAACTGGGATGAACAATTTTTGTAGTTCATCCATGCAGTCTTTAAATGTCTTCCATTGCATATCCACCGTCAACCCTTTTAGAATTAATTGCCAGTCAATCTTGGCCAATTCACGTCTCATACCCTCAAAGTTACCTTTCTTTAAGTTCAGAACCATTGTTTCTGAATTAACAATGTCACTCTCCATCCTAATGAAGAACTCAACCATATTATGGTCACTCTTGCCCAAGGGGGCACGTACAACAAGACTGCTAACTAACCCTTCCTCATTACTCAATACCCAGTCTAAAATAGCCTGCTCTCTCGTTGGTTCCTCTACATGTTGATTTAGATAACTATCCCGCATACATTCCAAGAAATCCTATTCCTCAGCACCCCTGCCAATTTGATTCACCCAATCTATATGTAGATTGAAGTCACCCATTATAACGGTTTTGCCTTTGTTGCACGCATTTCTAATTTCCTGTTTGATGCCATCTCCAACTTCACTACTACTGTTAGGTGGCCGGTACACAACACCCACTAGCGTTTTCTGCCCCTTAGTGTTTCGCAGCTCTACCCATACCGATTCCACATCCTCCAAGCTAATGTCCTTCCTTTATTATTATTATTATTGTTATTAAAAGCAACATTAGCAAATTTGCAGATGACACAATGCTGGGTGGCAGTGTGAACTGTGAGGAGGATGCTATGAGAATGCAGGGTGACTTGGACAGGTTGGGTGAGTGGGCAGATGCATGGCAGATGCAGTTTAATGTGAATAAATGTTAGGTTATCCACTTTAGTAGCAATAACATGAAGGCAGATTATTATCTAAATGGTGTCAAGTTGGAAAAAGGGGAAGTACAATGGGATCTGGGGGTCCTTGTTCACCAGTCACTGAAAGTAAGCATGCAGATAGAGCAGGCAGTGAAGAAAGCGAATGGCATGTTGGCCTTCATAACAAGAGGAGCAAAGACGTCCTTCTGCAGTTGTACAGGGCCCTAGTGAGACCACACTATTGAGTATTGTGTGCAGTTTTGGTCTCCAAATTTGAGGAAGGACATTCTTGCTATTGAGGGAGTGCAGCGTAGGTTTACAAGGTTAATTCCCGGGATGGCGGGACTGTCATGTGCTGACAGAATTGAGCGACAGAGCTGGTATACTCTGGAGTTTAGAAGGCTGAGAAGGGATCTTATTGAAACATAAGATTATTAAAGGTTTGGGCACACTAGAGGCAGGAAAAATGTTCCCAATGTTGGTTGAGTCCAGAACCAGGGGCGACAGTTTAAGAATTAGGGGTAAGCCATTTAGAACAGAGATGAGGAAATACTTTTTCACACAGAGTTGTGAGTCTGTGGAATTCTCTGCCTCAGATAGTGGTTGAGGCTGGTTCTCTGGAAACTTTCAAGAGAGAGCTAGATAGGGCTCTTGAAGATAGCGCAGAGTCAGGGGATATGGGGAGAAGGCAGGAACGGGGTACTGATTGTGGATGATCAGCCATGATCACATTGATTGGAGGTGCTGGCTCGAAGGGCCGAATGGCCTACTCCTGCACCTATTGTGTGTGTGTGTGTGTGTGTGTGTGTGTGTGTGTGTGTGTGTGTGTGTGTGTGTGTGTGTGTGTGTGTGTGTGTGTGTGTGTGTGTGTGTGTGTGTGTGTGTGTGTGTGTGCGTGTGTGTGTCGGCATCTCTGTAAAAATACATGATCACCGTCTTTTTCTTTACTTGCTTGATAATTATATTTCATGATAATTATTGAGTGCAAGCGTGCAATATTTTGTCATATTATTAAATAAAGCATTATATGTTTTATCTGCTAGTTATACACTGGGATATAGTGATAGGCTATAATCTTGTTTGACCCTCTTGGGAGACGAGCTTCCGCACCCCCCCCACCCCCCCCCCCACTCCAAGCAAAACCTAAAATGATGCCCCTATTTGACGGCTCCGGCACCTAGAAAATTAGCACTGCAACACTGCTGGTGGGAGATTCAACCCCTTATATTGACTGTGTCTCCCATAAGTATAAGGGATTGGATGGAATGGAATTTGTTAAATGTGTCTAAGAAAGCTTCCTTAATCAATACAGAGAGGGCCCAACTAGAGAGGGCCTAACACGGGCCCCCTGCTCGGGTAGAGAGGTAGGACGGGTGATTGGGGTGGGGGTGGAAGTATTCTGGGAGCGTTTACAGTCAGTTTCTCCTCATAACTGAAACACGGCATCACAGGCACCCTCTTCAGTGAAATCATGTCCTTCGTACAGTATAGTGACTGCTTCCCCTCCCTCCCCCTCCCTCCCCCTCCCTCCCACTCCCTCCCCCTCCCTGCCCCTCCCTCCCCCTCCCTCCCCCTCCCTCCCCCTCCCCCCCCTCCCTCCCTCCCCCCTCCTCCCCCTCCCTCCACCCCCCTCCTCACCCCCTCACCCCCTCCCACACCAGACCACCCCACTCACATACCCCTGCCTCACCCCTCTAACCACCCTCTGTCACCCCCCTCTTCAGCCCGCTCACCACCCCCTCCCTCACACCCTCCACCCCCTCACCCCTGCTCACCGCCTCCCACACACCCACCCTCCCTCTCTCACCACTTCGCACTCCCCTCCCTTCCCTCCCTCCCCTCCTCCCCCTCCCTCCCCCCCCCTCCCCCTCCCTCCCCCTCCCTCCCCTCTCCCCTACTCCTCCCCTCCCCCCACCCTTCTTCCACCCCCCTCTTCCTCCACTTCTTCAACTCTTACCCCCCCCCCACTCTGCCCCCTGGTCTGTCTCTGTCCCCTGGTCTGTCTCTGCCCCCTGGTCTGTCTCTGCCCCCCTGGTCCTGTCTCTGCCCCCCTGGTCTGTCCCCCTGGTCTGTCTCTGCCCCCCTGGTCTGTCTCTGCCCCCCTGGTCTGGTGCTCTGCCCCCTGGTCTGTCCTCCTGTCCCCCTGGTCTGACTCTACCCCCTGGTCTGACTCTGCCCCCCTGGTCTGACTCTACCCCCTGGTCTGACTCTGCCCCCCTGGTCTGACTCTACCCCCTGGTCTGACTCTACCCCCTGGTCTGACTCTGCCCCCCTGGTCTGACTCTGCCCCCCTGGTCTGACTCTGCCCCCCTGGTCTGACTCTACCCCCTGGTCTGACTCTGCCCCCCTGGTCTGTCTCTACCCCCTGGTCTGATTCTGCCCCCCTGGTCTGTCTCTGCCCCCTGGTCTGTCTCTGCCCCCTGGTCTGTCTCTGCCCCCCTGGTCTGTCTCTGCCCCCTGGTCTGACTCTGTCCCCCTGGTCTGACTCTGCCCCCTGGTCTGACTCTGCCCCCCTGGTCTGACTCTGCCCCCCTGGCCTGACTCTACCCCCCTGGTCTAACTCTGCCCCCTGGTCTGACTCTGCCCCCCTGGTCTGACTCTGCCCCCCTGGTCTGACTCTGCCCCCTGGTCTGACTCTGCCCCCCTGGTCTGTCTCTGCCCCCTGGTCTGTCTCGGCCCCCTGGTCTGACTCTGCCCCCTGGTCTGACTCTGCCCCCTGGTCTGACTCTGCCCCCTGGTCTGACTCTGCCCCCCTGGTCTGACTCTGCCCCCTGGTCTGTCTCGGCCCCCTGGTCTGACTCTACCCCCTGGTCTGACTCTACCCCCTGGTCTGACTCTGCCCCCTGGTCTGTCTCTGCCCCCCTGGTCTGACTCTACCCCCTGGTCTAACTCTGCCCCCCTGGTCTGACTCTACCCCCTGGTCTGACTCTGCCCCCCTGGTCTGACTCTGCCCCCTGGTCCGCCCCCCTGGTCTGACTCTGCCCCCTGGCCTGACTCTGCCCCCTGGTCTGACTCTGCCCCCTGGCCTGACTCTACCCCCTGGTCTAACTCTGTCCCCCTGTTCATACTCTGTCCCCGCAGTGCTGCGTTGAGGCTGAGCCATGGCACACCGGTCGCAGTGCTCGTCGTTTGGCGGTGTGGATGGTGAGACTGGGCAGATACCTCCACACTACAAGGAGTATTACCGGTTGGCAGTGGATGCACTGGCAGAGGATGGGCTGGAGGCCTATCACCGCTTCCTGGCCAGCGAGAAGGAGGTGGACTTCCTCTGCTCCATCGAGGTCGAGCACATCTGCCGCAACCTGAAGAAGCCGCGTCTGTTGGCCGTGGGGCAGGACCACCCGGACTCTGGCCAGGGCTACCTGGATACCCTGCCCCCTGGCTACCAGGACTCGGACTCATCGGGCACCTACTGGCCGGAGCACACGGACATTGCGGCCCCGGTGCTGGATCTGGGCTGGCCCAGTGGCCAACCCTTACGTGGGCCATCTGACGTCACCATCTTTGTGCACCCGCCTGCCCCCGACACCCTCAGCATCAAGGAGGAGGTGCGCCGACTCATCCGCTCCGCCACCCAGGTGAGGACCTGACCCCTGACCCGTCACCTCCCAGCCCTCATCTGATCCGCCCCGCAGGTGAGGGCCTGACCCCTGACCCATCACCTCCGATCCGTCATCTGATCCGCCCTGCAGGTGAGGATGTGACCCCTGACCTGTCACCTCCGATCCCTCATCTGCTCCGCCCCGCAGGTGAGGATGTGACCCCTGACTCTCAACTGCTGCACCACACAGGTGAGCTCATGACCCCTGACCTATCACACCTGACCCTCACATCTCCTCGCCGCAGGTGAGGACATTACCCCTGACCCGCTATCTCCGACCCCTGACCCTCATCTGCTCCGCCACACAAGTGGAAATGTGACCCCTGACCCCCAATGGCACCACCACACCGCTGAGGCCATGACCGCTGACCCTCCTCCGCTGCGCCACACAGTTGAGGACGGGATGGACCCCGGGTCTCTCATGCTGTGAGGCAGCAGCTCTGTCAGCCAAAGCTCAGTGTTTACCCCGGGCTGCCTGTCCCACTGACCCACAGCCCCAGTGTGGTGTGTGTGTGTTTGTGTGTTGGTACACTGTGCTGTTACCCGGGCTGCCTGTCCCACTGACCCACAGCCCCAGTGTGGTGTGTGTGTGTTTGTGTGTTGGTACACTGTGCTGTTACCCGGGCTGCCTGTCCCACTGACCCACAGCCCGTGTGTGTGGGTGGGTGTGTGGGTGTGTGGGTGTGGGTGTGTGTGTGTGTGGGTGTGGGTGGGTGGGTGGGTGTGGTGTGGTGTGTTGTGCCCCGGGCTGCCTGTCCCACTGACCCAGAGCCCCAGTGTGGTGTGTGTGTATTTGTGTGTTGGTACACTGTGCTGTTACCCGGGCTGCCTGTCCCACTGACCCACAGCCCCAGTGTGGTGTGTGTGTGTGTGTGTGTGATGGTACACTGTGCTGTTACCCGGGCTGCCTGTCCCGCTGACCCACAGCCCCAGTGTGGTGTGTGTGTGTGTGTGTGTGATGGTACACTGTGCTGTTATCCGGGCTGCCTGTCCCGCTGACCCACAGCCCCAGTGTGGTGTGTGTGTGTGATGGCACACTGTGCTGTTACCCGGGCTGCCTGTGCCACTGACCCACAGCTCTGTGTCCACCCCCACAGGTTATTGCCATTGTGATGGATGTGTTCACTGACATTGACCTGTTTGATGAGGTGCTGGAGGCTGCCAGCCGGGAGATTCCTGTTTACCTTCTCCTGGACGAGATGCAGTCTCACCACTTCCTCAACATGGTGAAGAAGTGTAACGTCAACCTCAGCAACGTACATGTAAGTCTTGTTTCCCATCGCGGCTGAACCAGGGCTGCCCAATGATCTGGGGGGGGGGGGGGGGGTGCAGGGGGTGTATGTATCCACTATCCGGCTACAGGGCTGTGCAAACCCCCCACACACTGATCATAGAGGTGTACAAAATCATGGAGGGGATGCATAGTCTTTTACCCAGAGTAGGGGAATCAAGAACCAGAGGACATGGGTTTAAGGTGGGCGGGGGGGTGGGGGGGGGGGGGGGGGGGGGGTTTATTAGGAACCTGAGGAGCAACTTTATCACACAGCGAGTGGTGGGTGTATGGAACGAGCTGTCAGAGGAAGTGGTTGAGGCAGGTACTATCATGACATTTAAAAGACTCTCAGTGCTGGAGTAACTCAGCGGGTCAGGCAGCATCTCTGGAGAACATGGATAGGTGATGTTTTGGGGTCTGTTCCATTCTGCAGCTTTTAGCTGAAGGGTCCCAACTCAAAATGTTCTCCAGAGATGCTGCCTGACCCGCTGAATCCCTGAATTACATTGTTTCAACACTTAATAAACAGGTATAGGAAAGGTTTGGAGGGAGATCGGCCAATGCAGGCTTTAGATGGTGCGTTTGAAGTGGAGACAGACACAAAGTTCTGGAATAATCCGAGATTGATCCCTGGGATGGTGGGACTGTCATATAAGGAAAGATTAAAAAGACTAGACTTGTATTCACTGGAGTTTAGAAGGAGGAGGGGGAATCTTATAGAAACATATAAAATTATAAAAGGACTGGACAAGCTAGATGCAGTTAAAATGTTCCCAATGTTGGGCGAGTCCAGAACCAGGGGCCACAGTCTTAGAATAAAGGGGAGGCCATTTAGGACTGAGGTGAGAACAAAACGTTTTCACCGAGAGAGTTGTGAAATTGTGGAATTCCCTGCCACAGAGGGCAGTGGAGGCCAAGTCACTGGATGGATTTAAGAGAGAGTTAGATAGAGCTCTAGGGGCTAGTGGAGTCAAGGGATATGGGGAGAAGGCAGGCACGGGTTATTGATAGGGGACGATCAGCCATGATCACAATGAATGGCGGTGCTGGCTCGAAGGGCCGAATGGCATCCTGTGTGTGTTGGGCAGGGCAGGACAGGGCAGTACAGGGCAGGGCCAGGCTGGGCCGGGGAGAGAGGGGTTGTAGCATGTCGATGGCTGGGGTGGGGAGAGAGCAGGAGGGTAGTGTGTGGCTGAGCTGGGCTGGGCAGGGCCGGGGAGAGTGGGGTAGTGTGTGGCCGGGCTGGGCTGGGGAGAGTGGGGTAGTGTGTGGCCGGGCTGGGCTGGGCTGAGCCGGGCAGGACTGGGCTGGGCTAGGCTGGGGAGAGAGGGGGGTAATGTGTGGCCGGGCTGGGCTGGGGAGAGAGGGGGGTAAGTGTGTGGCCGGGCTGGGGGGGGTGGGGTGGTGTAGTGTAGTGTGTGCCTGGGCTGGGCTGGGCTGGGCTGGGCTGGGCTGGGGAGAGAGGGGGGTAAGTGTGTGGCCGGGCTGGGGAGGGGGGGGGGGGGTGTAGTGTAGTGTGTGCCTGGGCTGGGCTGGGCTAGGCTGGGCTGGGCTGGGCTGGGCTGGGCTGGGCAGAGAGGGGGGTAGTGTGTTGCCGGGCTGAGATGGGCTGGGCCAGGGAGAGAGTGGGGGTAACTGTGTGGCTGGGCTGGGCCAGGGAGAGAGCGGGGTTAGTGTGTGGCTGGGCTGGGCTGGGGAGAGAGCAGCAGCTGACACATAATACAGTACAGGGAGTGTCACTGAGGGCCAGGCACCCAGCAACAATGAGCCCACTGTCAGGGGGACACGGACACATGCACACACGGGCACACACACACGGGCACACACACACGGGCACACACACACGGGCACACACACACACACACACACACACACACACACACACACACACACACACACACACACACACACACACACACACACACACACACACACACACACACACACACACACACAACGGCAGACACATCAAGGAAGGTGGGGCTGGGCTGCCCTCCCTACTCACATTGGCCAGAGTTTCGACTAGTCTCTGCACCCCCCCTGCAGGAAGCTGATGGAAAGCCCGTCTCTGTGGGGTGGGACATGATAAGTGTACGTGAAGTGACACTACAGTGGGCTGGGGTGAAGACATTGTCATATGAGGCAGAGGAACAATGAACTCCACACACTGCAGCACTACAGGCCCATTAATGCAATGACACAGATAATTGTACAATAAACAATGATAGACTATGCAAAGCGCTGGAGTAACTCAGCAGGTCAGACAGCATTTCTGAACAATAAGGATGGATGACGATGTGGGCTGAGACTCAAATCATTCATTCATTTAGCTTGAACAAGGGTTCCTCAGAGGTGCCTGACCGACTGAGTTACTCCAGTACTTTGTGTCTCTCTAAACCAACATCTGCAGTTCCTTCCTACACACCATAATAGTGCAAAACTGAGGTCCTTGGTGCAACCATAAAACATCCAATGTGGATCATAGATGTGGTTAGTGTTGTGCAGTCTGATGGCTGTTGGGAAGAAGCTGTTCTGGAGGTCACAGTTTTCAGGCGGCTGTACCTTCTGATGGTAGCAGTGAGATGAGAGTGTGGCCAGGGTCATGTTGGTCTTTGGCGGTAGCTGACGTTTTGTGAGGCAGCACCTCCTATAGATGGTGGGGAGAGTGGTGGTGAGCTGTGCCTGAAGGGCCTGTAGCCATGCTGTATTATTCTGTTTCTATGTTCTACGTAAACCACATCTACCCCACTGCTCTCAACAAGATATTTATTCCCATTTTCAATGGTGCTAAGATGGAATCTCCCACTGACAAATCCATGCTGACTATCGCTCATCTATCAGGCCTTTTCAACTGCAAATTAATCCTATGCCTGAGAATGATTTTCCAATACCTTTCCTATCACCGATGTGTGTCTCGTTGGCCTGTAATTACCAGGCTTAGTATAGAAAGTAGAACAATGAACAGTACAGCATAGGAACAGGCCCTTCAGCCCACAATGTCTGTGCCGTACATGATTTTTATTTTTATTTTTATTTTTTTTTAATATTTTTTTTTATTGAGCTTTAAAAAAGGTAGAAATAAAAGAAGTAAGGAAAGTGAGCAAGAATCGTGAAGGTGCAGGAAAGTGTTGGGAGAAGAAAGCCCCATAGGGAAGAAATTAGAGAAGGGAGTAAAGAAAGGAAATAAGACCCTAGAAAGAAAAGAAAAAAAAAAAGGAAAAACAATCGCTCTATTATAACACAAAACTCCGCAAAAAAGGATATACCAACCGTGTTTAAAAAAAATATATATTTTATACCCCCCGTTACCAGATCCTGGTACCATTTATATTTTAAATTACTATTGCACCTTATGCTTGTAATAGTTCCATAAATGCAGACCACGTCTTTTGGACGTGGTCTGCTTTGCCTGCTAGGAGGAGTCTCATCTCTTCCAAGTGTAGTGTTTCGAACATGTTTGAAATCCACGGTTTTTTTGTTGGTATTGGAGCATTTTTCCAAAATTTGAGTATAAGCTTTTTTCCCATTATTAGCCCGTAATTAAGTAAGTTCTTTTGAATCACATTTAATTCGGGGTTACCTTCCGATATTCCAAAAATAATCCATTCTGCTTTTGGTACAAGTTTTATTTTAAATAATTTTGTGAAGATTTCAAATATTTAGTTCCAGAATTTTTGGATTTTTATACAAAAAACAAAAGAGTGCGCTATGGTAGCTTCTTGTGACTGACATTTATCACAAATGGGTGAGACATTGGGGAAAAGTTGATTTATTTTAGTTTTTGAATAATATAGTCTATGTAATGTTTTATATTGAATTAGAGTATGTCGTACGTTGATCGAGCATTTATGCACATATAGTAAGTGTTTATCCCAGCTCTCTTTTGAAATTTTTATAGCTAGTTCTTGTTCCCAGTCTCTTCTAATACCATCGGTTGTAGGTATTTCTATATTTAAAATAATGTTATATAGTATGATATTAGATTTGCTGATTCAGCCTTTGTCTTCATGGCTTCATCCAATAAGTCTGGGGGCATGTTATGATAGACTTTTGTGTATTTTTTCAGATAGTCACGGATTTGAAGATATTTAAAATATTGATTATTTTTCCAATTATATTTCAGTTGTAATTGTTGAAATGATAATAATTTTCCTAATTCATACAAGTCTCCGAGCGTTTTGATTCCCATTCTTTCCCATTGTGTAAATTATTTATCTATAATTGAAGGTTTAAACGACGGATTATTGACTATTGGCATTAAAAGAGATAGATTTCTTAATTTTAGATTCTGTTTTATTTGTTTCCAAGTTCTAATTGTGCTATGTATCATTGGATTTTTATTATAATTTTTATTATTCAGATTCATTGGTGAGAGGAGAGTCGCTCCTGTATTACACGGAGAGCAGTCCTCTCTATCCATTACAATCCAATCCACCTGCTGGGCAGAGTTGTCCAGCAGGTGAATCATATTTTTTAATATTTACTGCCCAATTATAGTACATAAGGTTAGGGAGAGCTAGACCACCCATCTCTTTTGGTTTACTAAGGTGTGCTCTTTGTATTCTGTGGGATTTGTAATCCCATATAAAATTTGTAATGTCTGAGTAGTTTTTTGAAAAACTTTTTTGGAAGATATATTGGAATTGATTGAAATGAATATAGGATTTGTGGTAAAAAGATCATTTTTATAGCATTTATTCGACCTATAAAAGACATCGGGAGCATTTTCCAGAATTTGATTAGATTATTTAGTTTCTTAAGTAAGGGGCTATAATTGGCATTAAACATAGCGTGATAGTTTCTAGTGATTTCAATTCCTAAATATTTAAATTTTTCTGTGGCTATTTTAAAGGGGAATTTCAAGAGATGTGTTGAGTTTTTCGGTTTTATCGACATAATTTCACTTTTGTTCCAGTTTATTCTGTATCCTGAGAAAGATCCAAAGTCCTCAATTAGATTTAATATGTTTGGTATACTGATTTGGGGTTTTGTGATATACAGTAGTACATCGTCTGCATATAAGGATATTATGTTATTTGAATATTTTGTATTATAACCGTAAATATCCGGGTGTTTTATAATTTTTTCAGCTAAAGGTTCAATTACCAGAGCAAATAACAGCGGTGATGATGAATATCCTTGTCTATTGCCCCTTGTTAATTGGAATTTCGTAGATAGTATATTATTAGTTAATATTCTAGCCGTGGGTTTGTTATATAATAATTTTATCCATGCGATGAAGTTCTCTCCCATTTGAAATTTTTGCAATACTTTAATCATATAATCCCATTCTACTTGATCAAACGCTTTTTCTGCGTCCAATGAAATGATAGATAACTCTTGTTCTTGAGGTTTGTGAGAGTGCATTATGTTAAACAGACGTCTCAGGTTATTAAATGAATGTCTCTTAGGTATAAATCCCGTTTGATCCTCATTTATAAATTTACTGACATATTGACTTAGTCTTCTAGCTAGTGTTTTCGCTAATATTTTTTGATCCGTATTTAACAAAGCAATAGCTCTATATGAGCCTGGTTCTTCTATATCTTTATCTTTTTTAAGTATTAATGTGATCATTGATTCTGCTAATGTTTCAGGTAAGATTTGTTCTTTAAAAGCGTATGTATACATTTTCTGTAGACGTGGTGTAACTATGTCGTAAAAACGTTTATAAAATTCATTACTGAATCCGTCTGGTCCTGGTGTTTTTCCATTCTTAAGTGAGTTTATTGTGTCTTCTATTTCCTTAGCTGTAATTTGTGCTCTCAGTGCCTCTTGTTCCTTCAATTCTAGTTTTGGAAGGGTACAATTGTCCAAAAATTCTGAAACTTTATTATTGTCTATTAGCGTTTTCGATGTGTATAAATTCTTGTAATATTGAGCAAATCTTTTATTGATATCATTAGGTAGTGTTAGTAATTCCCCTCTATCTGATTTACATGATGCCAATGTAATCGGATCTCCTCTGCCTGCACACAATCTACATCCCCCCCCATTCCCTGCATATCCATGTCCATCTAAAAGCCTCTTAAATGTCACAATCATATCTATCTCCGCCACCGCAGCGTATTCCAAGTATCTACCAATCTCGGTGTAACTATACTTGCCCTGCACATCTCCTTTAACTTGTGTGTGACGCCGCATGCCGCCCCACCCCAGCCCCCCCCCCCCCCCCCCCCCCCCCCCCCGCAACCGCATGTTGGGGCAACAGACCCAACGGGTCTGCACTTGGTCTAGTCTCCTTTAAACTTTTCCCCCTCTCATCTCAAAGTTATGTCTTTGACATTTCTACCCTGGGCTAAAGGTTCTCCCTGTCTACCGTATCTAATAATTTTACATATTTATCAGGTCTTCCCTCAGCCTACAGAGTTCCAGAGAAAACTAATGGAATGTTGCCCTTCAAATAGGAATCTGAGGGGTAACTTTTTCACACAAATGGTGGTGGGTGTATGGAACTAGCTGCTAGAGGAGGTAGTTGAGGCTGGGATAGAAACATAGAAAATAGGTGCAGGAGGAGGCCATTCGGCCCTTCAAGCCAGCACTGCCATTCATTGTGATCATGGCTGATCGTTCCCAATCAATAACCCGTGCCTGCCTTCTCCCCATATCCCTTGCTTCCACTAGCTCCTAGAGCTCTATCTAACTCTCTCTTAAATCCATCCAGTGATTTGGCTTCCACTGCCCTCTGTGGCAGGGAATTCCACAAATTCACAACTCTCTGGGTGAAAAAGTTTTTTCTCACCTCAGTCTTAAATGGCCTCCCTTTTATTCTAAGACTGTGGCCCCGGTTCTGGACTCGCCCAACATTGGGAACATTTTAACTGCATCTAGCATGACCAGTCCTTTTATAATTTTATATGTTTCTATAAGATATCCCCTCATCCTTCTAAACTCCAGTGAATACAAGCCTAGTCTTTTCAATCTTTCCTCATATGACAGTTCCACCATCCCAGGGATCAATCACGTGAACCTACGCTGCACTGCCTCAATCACAAGGATGTCCTTCCTCAAATGAGGAGACCAAAACTGTACACAATACTCCAGATGTGGTCTCACCAGAGCCCTATACAACTGCAGAAGAACCTCTTTACTTCTATACTGAATTCCTCTTGTTATGAAGGCCAACATTCCATTAGTTTTCTTCCCTCTTCCAAATCATTAATATATATGGTAAACAGTTGCGGCCCCAACACCGAGCCTTGCGGCACTCCACTCGCCACTGCCTGCCATTCTGAAAAGGACCCGTTCACTCCTACTCTTTGTTTCCTGTCTGCCAACCAATTTTCTATCCATGTCAACACCCTACCCCCAATACCATGTGCTCTAATTTTAGTCACCTGTCTCCCGTGCGGGACCTTATCAAAGGCTTTCTGAAAGTCTAGATACACTACATCCACTGGCACCCCTTCATCCATTTTACTTGTCACATCCTCAAAAAATTCCAGAAGATTAGTCAAGCATGATTTCCCTTTCATAAATCCATGTTGACTTGGACTAATACTTTTACTGCTATCCAAATGCCCCATTATTACATCTTTAATAATTGACTCCAGCATCTTTCCCACCACCGACGTCAGGCTAACTGATCTGTAATTCTCTGTTTTCTCTCTCGCTCCTTTCTTGAAAAGTGGGATAACATTAGCTATCCTCCAATCCATAGGAACTGATCCTGAATCTATTGAACAATGGAAAATGATCACCAATGCGTCCACTATTTCTAGAGCCAACTCCCTGAGGACCCTGGGATGCAGACCATCAGGCCCAGGGGATTTATCATCCTTCAGTCCCATTAGCCTACCCAATACTATTTCTCGCTTAATTACATTTTCTTTCAGTTCCTCTACCCCCTTAGATCCCCTGTCCTCCAGTACATCTGGGAGATTGTTTGTGTCTTCCTTAGTGAAGACAGATCCGAAGTACCTATTCAACTCTTCTGCCATTTCCTCGTTGCCCATAATAATTTCACCCGTGTCTGCCTTCAAGGGAACCACATTTGACTTTGCTACTCTTTTTCCCTTAACATATCTAAATAAGCTTTTACTGTCCTTCTTTATATTCCTGGCCAGCTTCCCTTCGTACTTCATCTTTTCAGCCTGTATTGACCGTTTTGTTTCCTTCTGTTGTCCTATGAAAGTTTCCCAATCCTCTGGCTTCCGGCTACTCTTTGCTGTGTTACACATCTTTTCTTTTAGTTTTATTCTATCCCTAACTTAACTTGTCAGCCACGGTTGCCTCTTACTCCCCTTAGAATCTTTCTTCCTTTTTGGAATGAAATGATCCTGCGTCTTCCGGATTATGCCCAGAAATTCCTGCCATTGCTGTTCCACCGTCATTCCTGCTAGGATCCCTTTCCAGTTTACCTTGGCCAACTCCCCTCTCATGCCTTCATAGTCCCCTTTGTTCAGCTGCATCACTGACACTTCCGATTTAACCTTCTCCTTCTCAAATTGCAGATTAAAACTAATCATGTTATGATCATTACCTTTACCTCGAGTTCTCTTTATCATATCTCGTTCATCGGACAACACTAAATCCAGAATTGCCTTTTCTCTGGTCGGCTCCATTACAAGCTGCTCTAAGAACCCATCTCGGAGGCATTCTACAAACTCTCTTTCTTGGGGTCCTGAATCAACCTGATTTTCCCAGTCTACCTGCATATTGAAATCCCCCATCACCATAGTGGCACTACCTTTGTTACATGCCAGTTTTTACTCCTGCTGCAACTTACACCCTACATCCGGGCTACTATTTGGGGGTCTGTAGATAACACCAATTAGTGTCTTCTTGCCTTTACAATTCCTCAACTCAATCCACAGTGACTCTACCTCGCCAGTCCCTATGTCTTCCCTCGCAAGGGACTGAATTCCATCCCTCATCAGCAGAGCTACCCCCCCTCCTCTGCCCACCTGCCTGTCCTTTCTATAGGATGTATAACCCTGAATATTAAGTTCCGAGGCCCGATCCTCCTGCAGCCACGTCTCAGTAATCCCCACAATGTCATATCTACCAACCTCTAACTGAGCTCATCTACTTTACTTCTTATACTTCGCGCATTCATATACAATATTTTAATTCCTTCCACATCTCACCTTTCATATCGATCCCTATTACACTTGGCCATACTCTTCTATCCCTTTGTGAGCTTCCTTTCCCGTTAATTCTGGGGTCATTAACAATCCCTTTATTCTCTTTCCATTTAACTCCATCCTCGACTATCCCATTTGACACCCCACCCCCCCTATTCAGTTTAAAACCACCTGTGTAGCAGTGGCAAACCTGCCTGCCAGAATGCCGGTCCCCCACCTATTAAGATGCAACCCATCCCTTTTGTACAGTTCCCCCTTACTCCAAAACAGATCCCAGTGATCTAAGAATCTAAATCCCTGCCCCCTGCACCAGTTCCTCAGCCACACATTCATGTCCCGTGTCTCCCTGTTCCTGCTCTCGCCAACATGAGGAACTGGAAGCAAACCGGAGATAACAACCCTGGAGGTCCTGCTTTTCAGCATTTTTACGAGCTCTCTAAAGTCACGCTGCAGAATATTCATCCCCTTCTTTCCGACATCATTTGTGACGACATGCACTACAACTTCCGGCTGTTCACCTTCGCCCTTGAGGATTTTCTGCACTCTGTCCATGACATCCTGGATCCTGGCACCAGGAAGGCAGCACACTATCCTCGAATCCCGTCTGTTGCCGCAGAAACCCCTGTCCGCACCTCACACAATGGAGTCTCCAACTACAATGGCGTTGTCTGACGTTGGCCTCTTTGGTTTTGGCTCAACAGCCCTATTTGCTACGCAAGCCAGTCCGCCACTCAGTGTAATAACGTCTTCTGTCCCGTCAGCTTCTAAGTGGGTGAACCTGTTCACAAGAGATACAACACCCGGGACCTTTGCATTCCATGTTTCCCTCCCTTTCTCACCATCACCCACCTTCTCTCTCCCAGTACCTTAGGTGTAACAATCTTACTGTAGACTTGACGAGGAATGACTCAGTTTCTCGGACGAACCTGAGGTCATCCACTTTTCCAGTTCCCCAACACGGTCCTTCAGGAGCTGTACCTGGATGCACTTCTCACATTTGTAGCAGCCAGAGGCACCAGCAGTGTCCTTGACCTCCCACATATTGCAAGCATCACACTGAATCAGCTTACTTGACATCTCCTTCTTTCGTCTCTCCCTCTCCAGCGTTTTGTGAGGCCTCCTCTCCTCAGCCTCCTCGCCGAAGACTCTCGAGCCAAAGACTCACACTTTTCTCACTGGGCACTTCCCTCACAAGGCCGCTCCCTCACTGCCGCTCCCTAAGTGCCGTCCTGCTTATATTATATTGACGTGTCCCCGTGCCGTGTTTGACGTGTCCCCGTGCCGTGTTTGACGTGTCCCCATGCCGTGTTTGACATGTTCCCATGCCATATTTGACGTGTCTCTGGTGGTTGACTGCGATCTCTCTTGCAGTTCCTGCGTGTACGGACATTGGTCGGATCCACCTACTACTGCCGCTCGGGGCTCTCCTTCACTGGAAACCTGATTGAACGCTTCCTGCTGGTGGACACCAACGCTGTGCTCTGTGGCTCCTACAGGTGAGTCAGCCCCCATTGTCACTGCAATCACCCTGGGCTCACAATGCCAAGCATGTGTGAAGCATGGATGCAGTGAATGGTGGGTCCCAGGGAGTCTTGTAGAGCAGCTTATCCACACAGGCTAAGGTGCCCCATCTATACTCGTCTCATTTGTCCACGTTTGGCCCAGAACCCTCTAAACCTTTCCAACCATGTAGCTGCCCAAATAGCTTTGTTAAAGTACGTTATAGTGCTGTTATAGTAACTCCCTCAAATATTTATTTGGCAGTTCTTTCCATATACCCACTATCATCTGAGTGAAAAGGTTCCTATTAATTATTTCCTCTTTCACCTTAAACCTGTGTCCTCTGGTTCTTGATTATTTCATCTTGGGTAAAAGACTTAGCATTCACCCCATCTATTCCTCTCATCATATAATATAATAACCATATAACAATTACAGCACGGAAACAGGCCATCTCGACCCCTCTAGTCCGTGCCGAACACATAATCTCCCCTAGTCCCATATACCTGCGCTCAGACCATAACCCTCCATTCCTTTCCCATCCATATAACTATCCAATTTATTTTTAAATGATAAAAACGAACCTGCCTCCACCACCTTCACTGGAAGCTCATTCCACACAGCTACCACTCTCTGAGTAAAGAAGTTCCCCCTCATGTTACCCCTAAACTTCAGTCCCTTAATTCTCAAGTCATGTCCCCTTGTTTGAATCTTCCCTACTCTCAGTGGGAAAAGCTTTTCCACATCAACTCTGTCTATCCCTCTCATCATTTTAAAAACCTCTATCAAGTCCCCCCTTAACCTTCTGCGCTCCAAAGAATAAAGCCCTAACTTGTTCAACCTTTCTCTGTAACTTAGTTGCTGAAACCCAGGCAACATTCTAGTAAATCTCCTCTGTACTCTCTCTATTTTGTTGACATCCTTCCTATAATTAGGCGACCAAAATTGTACACCATACTCCAGAATTGGCCTCACCAATGCCTTGTACAATTTTAACATTACATCCCAACTTCTATACTCAATGCTCTGATTTATAAAGGCCAGCACACCAAAAACTTTCTTTACCACCCTATCTACATGAGATTCCACTTTCATGGAACTGTGCACAGTTATTCCCAGATCCCTCTGTTCACCTACATTCTTCAATTCCCTACCATTTACCATGTACGTCCTATTTTGATTTGTCCTGCCAAGATGTAGCACCTCACACTTATCAGCATTAAACTCCATCTGCCATCTTTCAGCCCACTCTTCCAACTGGCATAAATTTCTCTGTAGACTTTGAAACTCTACTTCATTACCCGCAACCCCACCTATCTTAGTATCATCTGCATACTTACTAATCCAATTTACCACACCATCGTCCAGATCATTGATGTACATGACAAACAACAATCATCATTGTATACAACACGATAAGATCACCCCTCATCCTCCTGTGCTCCAAGGAATAAATTCCTAGCCTGCCCAACCTCTCCCCCTAGCTCAGACCCACGAGTCTGGCAACATTGTCATAAATCTTCTGCACTCTCTCCAGCCTAATGGCATCTTTCTCATAGCAGGGTGACTAAAACTAAACACAATACTCCAGGTCCGGCCCCACCAGCATCTTGTAAAACAATAATAAAAGTGTAATTAATTCCCTGACTGGTGAAGGTCAGCATGCCAAAGGCATTCCTCACCTCCTTATCTACCTGTGATGTCACGTTCAAGGAACAATGTACCTGATGTACCTTTGCAGCACTCCCCAGGATTTTGCCATTCATATTCATGTCATAGGAGCAGAATTAGGCCATTTGGCCCATCGAGTCTACTCCACCCTTCAATCATAGCTGGTCTATCTTTCCCTATCAGCCCCATTCTCATACCATTGACACTCTTACTAGTCAAGGATCTGTCAATCTCCATTTTAAAAATACCCCAATACCTGGCCTCCACAGTCCATTGCCATCTGTGGCAATGAATTCCACTGATTCACCACCATTCACTGTGAAGGTCCTGTCCTGCTCTGACTTCACATAGTGCAACCCTTCACACTTAGCGGGATTAAATGCAGTTAGGTATTCTCCCGCTGACTTACCCAACTGATCAGATGCTGCTGTAATGTTTGATAACCACCTTGTCTGTCTCCAAGACCACCTGTCCCCGTGCCTTGTCATCTGCAAACTTACAAATCATGCCTTTTACTTTCCTTGAGAGTGTCCCACCCCCTGTAGACATCCGCGGAGTGAATTGTGGAGAGATTGATGTGGGGGGGGGGGGGGGGGGGGGGGGGGGGAAAGTAAATCACTCGTCAAGGATGACCTGCCATGCAGCCCCTGGGTGGGGTAGGTGGGTCTGATTCTCTAGCCTCCCCCCCCCCTCCCCCCCGTGCAGAGTTGTGGACTTGCTTTGTGTGTGTGTGTGCATCCACTGACACTGTCTTGTAACCTCTGTCCCATAGTTTCATGTGGTCCTTTGAGAAGATTCACCGCAGCATCGTGCAGAGGTTCCAGGGCGAGCTGGTGGGCATCTTTGACGAGGAGTTCCGCATTCTTTACGCCCAGTCGCTCCCGCTGGAGGGGCTGGAGAACGAGGTGCCAGCCATGGACAACTACTACAGCGTGGCCCCGTACTCGCGTGTGCAGAGGGGCCGCCCCAGGCGGGGTACCCACATCCTGCAGGAGGACATCCTGTCTCAGCACTCCAGCCTGTCCTGGGCCGAGTCCGACCCTGAGCGTTTCCCCCGCATTGTGAGGCAGGAGGGTCAGGGCGCACAGTTCAGGGAGGGTGCGGGCATCAGGAACTACGGCAGGCAGTTGCCCAGCTTCCAGCAGGAGCCTGTCTGCAGCTCAGTGCTCAGAGCCAAGCGCATGGAGATGGACGCTTTGAAGCGTCGGAGCTACGCGGAGGGAACGGCGGAGAGCTACGACTCCAGGGAATACCGTTACGACTGGATGAGCGAGCACCACGACCAGCTGGACACCCGCTTGGACCACGTGTTCCGGGAGAAGGAGCCTGGCGTGACGAGGGAGAGGTTCCGATCCATGAACAGTAAGCACCGCCTGTTTGAAAGGTTCCAGCAGGGCCGCCAGGACTTTCGCTGGGCCGAAGAGCCGGCCCATGGCCATGAGCAGATGAATTACGAAGATGCTTTCCTCTCGGGGTACCCCTTGCAACCCCCGCTGTCCAACTGCTCCAGGGAAGTGCGGTATGGGTCCAGCGACATGGAGCTGGAGGGCGAGGGAAGGCTGGGGCTGGAGATCCCGAAGCGGCCCAACATTGGCCAGTCCTATGCCTGCCAGAAGTCGCCCACACAGAAGCAGGTGCTGGACCCCCGGATGCTGTTCCAGGAGTCGGGCCTGGGCCGTAAATCCCAGGACCAGCCCACCAAGCTGGGGCTGCGGCGCTGGAGGCTGGGCTCCTACCTGAGCGACCAACCGGGCCTGCCCGAGGGAGACCACTCGTCAGCTGGCCACAGCGAGGGGCCTGGGGACACGCAAACGGGGAGGGAGCTGTGCGACACCCCCCTGATCAGGGACCCTCCGCAGTTCACCAGCTACAAGCGGATGGACATGTACAGCTCCAAGCTGCAGAGCGTGGAGGTGTGCGAGGGTGTGATGGAACAGGGGGAGGGGGAGCAGGTGATGAAGCTGGCCAAGCACGCCTCGCTTCGGAGCAAACTCAACCCCCTGCAGCAGCGCGGCTCACGGCTACGCTCCTCACTCATCTTCAACTCCTCCAAAATCGAGCAGCACATGACTCAGAAGAGCCGCAAGGGGCTGAGCATCCGAGAGCAGGTGCAGGATGAGGCGAAGGAGTGCCAGGAACAGAAGCCTCCCCCAGCCGGGATACCAGAGGAGACGGCCGATGAGGAGCGGCGCAGTCACATCCAGGGGCCGGAGAATGTCCAGCGCACGCCAGCGGAGACCGTCGCTCCCGGGCAAACGGAGCCGGAGCAAGGGCAATCCTGTATGGACATTACCCCCAACACTCACCATAGGGAGAGGGCAAAATTCGACCTTCAGCTCAGCAAGAAGGTCCAGGAAGTCCTGAACAAGATGGCACAGCGCACGTCGGCAGTCAAAGTGGTGGTCCCGCAGCACACAGACCACCCCCAGAATCAGCCTGTGGTCAGCTCCTCTACTCTGACTACAAAGCCAAGCCCTCAACCCCCTGAGGCCGACACCAAACCACCTCCTCCCACCGGACCCCAGCCTCCACCGACCGTCAGTGTCACCAGAGAGGCACCAGGTCCCACTGAGGGCCACAAGAGACCCTCGCCCACCCCCATTGTGGAGGATGGTGCAGTCAAGGTCAGGCTGCACTCCACCACCGTATGTGTGAACGGGCAGGGGAGTGAGGACGAGAAACCCCCAGCTGCCCCGACAACGCCCAAGGTCTCCCCGAAACCGAGGAACTTCCTCAACTTCCTGGGGGACCGCAGGTCCAAAGAGATCCCTGGGCAGGGAGCGGCCAGCGGTGAGACGGAGAAGGGTGGCGAGCAATCTCCGCGGGCCACGGTGGAGATGGAGGAGAAGTCGCAGAGATCAGCGGCGGTCCCCGGCGTAGTGCCGGTGATCAAGGCCACGGCACTGGCATCTAGTGGACGCTACGGCACCTCGGCCAACGTCCTGTACACCACCAATCTCCGCGATGACACCAAGGTCATCCTGGAGCAGATCTCCGCCAACAGCCTGAAGAACCGGGAGGGGGCCAGGAAGGAGGTCGCCGTGGCGGAGGGCACCAAGCCGGAGGTTGCAAGATCGGAGGTTGCAAGGGCGGAAATCGCCACCGTGGAGGTCGCAGGGTCGGAGGGCACCAAGCCGCTGCCCGCGCCGGCCAGCGGGGAGCAGGGACCCTCCGGCACGGCCCCGGCCGATGGAGGTAACAGCGCTGTTGCCAGCAAGCCGTGTGTGGATGTGCCGGAGAAGCCCAAGGAGACCCCCAGCCCGGCCGACCACACTGACCCCTTGATCCGCAGGATCGACAGCTTCAGGAAGGAGCGGCGCGTCTACAGCCGCTTCGAGGTGTTCTACAAGCGGGACGAGCCCCCCAAGGCAGAGGGCAACCTCTCGGGGCAGCAAGACTCCAAGGACACGGACGGAGCCGACAAGAAGAGACCGTCAAAGTTCATCCCCAAGCTCTTAGGGACGTTCCGCAGGTTTTAACCACGGCCCTGGCGGCCACATGTTGCCATCCCGTCTGTGGCTCACTGACATTTGGGGTGGGGGGGGGGGAGGGTGGTTGGAGCCAGGCAGCCCCCCAGCCCGTCCACATCTAGGGGGCGGGAGGGGGGGGGGGTGGGTTGGGAAGCACCGTGATATCAGAGGGCACTAAACTCCCCGCAGCCGCCTGTAGTGTGTGAGAGAGGTCACCGCGGCTCGGGGTCAGTGAGGCTCGGGGTCAGCGGGGCACTGTTTTGACACCGGGCCGGTTGAAATGACTGTCACTGGGGCGAGAGCATGGCTGTGGTCTGACCAGGGTCACCTCCAGAGTCACAGAGAGCTCACTGCCTCCAGCCCACACCGACCCTGCAGCCCACCCACACAATGATATGGAGGAGGCATAAGTGATGTATTTGCCTCAACCTCAGCTCCATGCCACTAGTTTGTGTTATGCTCAGCTGTGGTCCTCATGCCTGCCCTACTGACTCTGGACACTGTGTGATCAGGAGCCACGTATGTTGTCCAAGTGAACAGTAAAGGGGCAGAGCGGTGACGGGGGTGCCTATCGCGCCCACAAGCTACAGTGGCCAGTCCCACCCAGACGCCCATCTTGCTGCCAACCTTCTCAGGGCACAACCCGGCTCAAACCCTGCCAACCTGGAACAATACAGGTCAGGAACAAGCTCTTCGGCCCAACATATCTGTGCCCACCATCATGCCAAATTAAGCTAATCTAATCTCCCCTATCCCCTGCCTGCTCATGTGCCTAACTGCATATCTCTCAAACATCGCTGTCATGTCTGCTTCTGCCACCACCCCTGGTAGCACCTTCCAGGTGTATTTAAATAAACTTGCCCTCATATTATTATCTTTGCCCCTTCTCAACTTAAAATTATTTGCAGCATTTAATAGTTCCACCCTTGGAGAAAAAAGTTGTAGCTGTCCGCCCTATCAATGCCTCTCACAAATGTTCTGATGTTTATCAGGTCTCCCTTCAATCTCGGATGTTCCAGAGGAAACAATCCAGGTCTGTCCAACTGTCATAACTAACCCCAGGCAGCATTCTGGCAAACCTCCTCTGCACCCTCTCCAAAGCCCCCACATCCTTCCTGTAATGGGGCGACCAGATCTGCATGCAATACTCCAAATGTGGTCTAAATAATGTTATATATATCCGCTGTGTGCCCTTCCAACTTTCTACCGATGCCCCAACCGATGAAGGCAAACATGCAGTACATCATGTCCAGCATTCCATCTACTTGTGTTGTCATTTTCAGGAAGCAATGGACTTACACCCTCACCCCCCCTCTACATCAATGCCCTAAATGTCATAGTTACAGTATGTCTGTGCAACACGGAAACACTTTTCAACCCAACTCATCCATGCCGACCAAATTGACTAACTCAGCTGCTCTCCATTGTCTGTGCTGGCCCATATCCCTACAAATCCTTCCTATCTTAAATTGTATCAACCTTTAACATATTGGATGCTCATTCCACAAACACACCAGCGTCTATGTCCCTTTTAAATGTTTCACTCAAACCTTAAACAATGGCTATATATTGTATCATTATCTTTCACACATGGCTGTCTAAAGCTCAACACATCAATAGTCCAGATTAAACTCCACGTGCCATTTCCGCCTGCATTTCTAGCTCATCTCTATCCTGCTGGGTAGTGCTGGAGGAAATCAGCGGGTCAGGCAGTTTCTCTGGAGGACACGGATAGGTGATGATTCATGTCAGAATCCTTCTTCAGAATGATGGAGTCGGGGACAGAAAGCTGGGAAGGAGATGGAGGGCAGACCAAGGCCTGACAAGTGATAGGTGGATACAGGTGAGAGGGGGGGGGGGGGGTTACTTGGCAGATGGGTGGATATCCGGCTGTATACTCTGGCAGCCTACCTGATGGAGATGCTGCCCGCCCACTGCTGTTGTGTCTGTATCCTGAATTACAGGTCTGTCAGAGCAGTGGGGACCGGGTGACCTTTCACCCTGCAAACAGTGACACTCAATGGGAGCCGTGAGATGCCTCTGTGTGACTGGCAAGAGACTGCAGATCAGCCCATAGTCAATGCACACATACTGGGGACCTACAGAATGAATGGTCACTCTTATAGCAGAGGACATCTAAATCGAAAAGCTGGAAATCCTCAGCAGGTCAGGCGGCATCTAGGTAGGTAGAGAGAGTGAGAGAGTCAGTCACGGATAACAGGGCACAGGCAGACCATTCAGCCCATCACGTCCATGCTAACCTTTTTGCCAATATGCACTGATCCTGTTTGACTGGATTGAGACCCTATCCCTCTGTGTGTTGCCAAACAACCTCCGTGTAAATGCCTCTGAGATGAAGTAACTGTGCTACATTCCACCACCTCATCTGAAAGCGTGTTCCAGGTACCAACCATTCTCTATGTAAAATAAACTTATCCCTCAGGTCCACTTTAAATCTCTCTCCACTCACCTGAACCATCTGCCCCCCTTTTTATGTCCCTATCGAGGGAAATTAGATATCTATGCCCTGCATAATGTCTATCACTTGCTCATTCCAGATTATCTAATACCTTCCTTTAACTGAAGGCCCTCTGTTCAGAGTTGTGTCTGGGGATCTCCTCAGCACACATCTCCTGTAATGTGGTGGCCTGAGCTGTAAACAACACTCAGTGAGAGGCGTGAACAATGCAGTGTAATGTTGCAGGGAGGGTGGGGGGAGCGAGGGAAGGAAGGCTGGGACAGAGGGAAGTTTCTGACGGGACAAGGCTGGTGTTTAGTTCGGAGGCATTTGTCTGATGAGCTGCTGAGAGATAACAGGAGTGATTACACGGAAAGGAATGTGTTAGCAATGCAAAATGGCATGTCATAGCTGCTGCTGCAACTTACAATCAGAAGGGGAATGGTGAAAGATGAGTCTGTCTGTGGGGAAAGTGATTTCGTTACAAAACAGAAAACTGGGATAGTCAAAGTCAATGTTGAGAAAGATGCAGTGAGTCCCTGTAACTACCCATCGCATCCAGACTCTGGCCCTGGACTTGTGCGCTTTTATAATGAGGTCTGACACAAGGTAATGAACAACACTTCACCTGACTGGGCAGGTTGTAGCCTGCAGCACTATGTGCTGAAGTCAACAGTTCCAAGTAACCTAAGCTCTGTGACACAGCTGCCTGGTTTAGAACAGCTTGTTTCAGTGTTCATTCTCTTCTTAACTACCTTTGTTAATCCATCAATCAACTGCCCCTGGCCTTGCGCTCTCCACCCACCCTCTCTCCCCTCTCTCTCCCCTCTCTCCCCCTCTCTCCCCTATCTCCCCCTCTCTCTCCCTCTCTCTCCCTTTCTCTCCCTCTTCTCTCCCCACTCTTGCTCTCACCTCTCCCCACCCACTCTCACTCTATCTCTCTGCTCTCTCCACCTAAAGTCAACCGTTTCCTGCCTAACCCAGTTAGAGTGACACAGCAGGGAAACGGGGCCTTGACAAGTTACCTCTTCTAAAGTAGGACCATTTTCTCGTAGATAGACACAAAGTGCTGGGGTAACTCAGCAGGTCAGGCAGCACATTTGGAGAAAAAGGATGGGTGATGTTTCGGCTCGGGACCTATCTTCAGACTGATCCCGACTCGAAACATCACCCATCCTTTTTCTCCAGAGATGTTTCTCCCCACAAATGTTCCTGGCCATCAGCTGGAACAAGTGAATATCAATCAATATCAATCAATCAATATTTATTCCATGTCATTTGAACCTCAGTGAGGCTCAAACGAATCTCCGTTTCTACAGCCATACAAACAAAACAAATCATACAAGACACACAAACAATTCAATTCACACAAACATCATAGAACACAACACACCATGGAAGATTTACAGGGATGTTGACAGGATTCGAGGGCCTGAACTATACGGAGACGTGGGGCAGGCTAGGACTTTATTCTTTGCAGTGCAGGAGGATGAGGGGTGATCTTATAGAGGTGAATAAAATCATGAGGGGAATAGATAGGTCTTTTCCCAGGGAAGGGGAATCAAGAACCAGAGGGTAAAGATTTAAGGTGAGGGGGAAAAACCTAAGGGGCATCTTTATCGATCAGAGGGCAGTGGTTATATGGAACTAGCTGCCAGAGGAGATAGTTGCAACAGGTAAAATGACAACATTTTAAAAACACAGTTGGACAGGTATAAGGATATGAAAGGTTTAGAGGCGTGGACAAATAGAACTAGCTTTGGTGGGACTGTGGATGTTGGTCCAAATCACCCGTTTCGTTGCTGCATGACTGTACAGGGTGTTCCATAAATGCCAGCAGCGTCTGGAGTGGGCACGTGTCGAGTTAATACAATTCTCCGCTCCATTCACAGATGCCCCAATTGTAACTCACAGAGATCCAGGATTGTGTGATAACTTCAGATATTTATAAATGCTTCGTGTTTGAAAATAGTTGAACCTGTTCCCTTGTGCTGAATGAGCAGAATGTGTCTATGACCGTTTATAAGCTGTAATGGATGCAAACCAATCTCTCTGAAGAATTAGTGTATCTTTTCCTGAATTATTTTAAAATTACTGGTTTTTAGAATTGTTTTTTATTATATGTCATTTTTTTGTCCTGCCTGTATAGATTTATATTTGGGATTCTGTAAAATGTTGAAAGTATTGGTTAAAACAACAAAGGGTTTCCTAATTACTGATGTGTTGTTTGAGAATTCTTAAATGGAGAGGATGGAGAGGAGTGGAGAGGAGATCGGGTGAGGTTGGGGCAGGAGAGGGTTGTGGTGGAAGGAGGTGGGCTGTGGTGGGGGGGATGAGTGGGGAGGGGGGGGAGGGGTGAATGGAGAGGGGAGGATTAGTAGGGAGGGGAGGGTTGTGGTGGGGTGGGGAGGGGAGATAGGTCGAGAGGGAAAGATAGATCAGCCATCATTGAATGGCGGTGTAGACTTGATGGGCAGAATGGCCCAATTCTGCACCTATGACATAACTTTATAATGGGCCTGTTTAGATGCAGCGAGTGAGAACGCCATCGTCCCGTTGCCGGTACATGTGAACATTTTAAAGTCTTGCCAGTCGCTTTGTCATCTGCGGCTGAAATCTATGAAACTTTAAAACGCTCAGACGAGATCAGTTGCCGACCATTTATTTGGGGGACCGGGGTGGGATAGGGGGATCGTCCACTGGAGCCCTGATCACAGGGGCCCAGTTATGAAGGGAAACGGGGTGAGAGGAACGGTGGACACGGGGCCGGCGTCGGACGGAATGAAGACCTTTGGACCCCGGGAGCATTGGGAAGTGTTTTGGGAAGGAGCCCGGTTCGTGAGCAATTAGATCCTCTGTGCAGCAGTCGCACTCTTTACTCTTCGTTTGGCCCACATTCCGGTCAGATGCATCTCGCCGACTGAGGCCGGGACTCCGTCCGCTGGATTCCAAGGGCGAATCCATGTAAACACTCCCCGTAATTACATTCGTTGGACTCCGGTCTTCTACTGGGGAAGGTGGGCTGATCCCTTCCACGAGGTACAGGTCCGCACTCTACAGCCACCCCTCACTGAACATAAGGTCATAAGTGACAGACAAGGGGTCACAGTTTGAGGATAAGGGGGAAGTCTTTTCGGACCGAGATGAGAAAAACATTTTTCAAACAGAGAGTGGTGAATCTGTGGAATTCTCTGCCACAGCGGGTGGTTGAGGCCAGTTCATTTGCTATATTTAAGAGGGAGTTAGATGTAGCCCTTGTGGCTAAAGGGATCAGGGGGTATGGAGAGATGGCAGGTACAGGATACTGAGTTGCATGATCAGCCATGATCATATTGAATGGCGGTGCAGGCTCGAAGGGCCGAATGCCCTACTCCTGCATCTATTTTCTATGTTTCTATGACAGAAGCAGAATTAGGCTATTCGGCCCATCGTCCACCCCGCCATTCAATTATGGCTGATCTATCTCTCCCTCCTAACCCCATTCTCCTGCCATTCTCCCCATAATTACTAATCAAGAAAATATCTCTGCCTTCAAAACACACACTGACTTGGCCTCCATGGCCTTCTGTGGTAAAGAATTCCACAGATTCACCACACTGAACGCGATTCCTCCCCCACTCACAGTGAAGACCCAGCTGAGGCCGTGAACGCATTCACACACCGGGGGTCCCTGTGCGAGTCTGTGGGCCTGCAGTCCATGTCTATAGCTGTATCATCAGCTGCAAGCTGACGACCAGGGGGCGATACAAGCAACTGCAGGCGTGAAACCCTGACAAAACAAGTCACAAAGTGCAGGAGGAACTCAGGCAGCGTTTGGGGAGGGGGCGGACAGGCGATTTTTCGGGTTGGGATCCTTCTTCAAACTAAAATAAAGGAAAGCGAGGCGTCAACGAGGGACTGTCGGAAGAGCGAGGGCAGGGTGGAAACAGGGAACTGCAGATACTAGTCTGCACAAAAAGACACAAAGTGTTGGAGTAACTTAGCAGGTCAGGCAGCTTCTCTGGAGGACAGGGGTAGGTGACGTTTCAATCTGAAGAGTGTCCCGACCCCGAAACGTCACCTATCCACGTTCCCTAGATATTTTGCCTGACCCGCTGAATTACTCCAGCACTGGGGAGGGTGATTGCAACCTTCACGTGGTCCGCCCCGTTTTGACGAATGCAATCAACCTGGCGTGCACAATTAAATAAGATCAAATAGAACAAGTTAACAACCATACAACCATATAACCAACAAGTTGTCCCACAACTTTAGGCTGTGCACGAAACACGTATGAAGAAGTTTCCAGCACTCTGTGAAACGTCACCTATCCATGTTCTCCACAGATGCTGCCTGACCCGCAGAGTTACTCCAGCACTCTGTGAAACGTCAAGTCAAGACAAGTCAATTTTATTTCTATAGCACCTTTAATAACAACTCTCGTTGAGCAAAGTGCTTCACATTAGTGCAGGTATTAACGTGCTACATACAGTGGTACATAGATCAACAATACATACATAAATACATACACACAGCGCTCCCTCAGAAGACCTCAAGAAAGGCTTGAGAGTAGAAATAAGTTTTAAGTCTAGACTTAAACGAGTTGATGGAGGGGGCAGTTCTGATGGGAAGAGGGATGCTGTTCCACAGTCTAGGAGCTGCAACCGCAAAGGCGCGGTAGCCCCTCAGCTTATGCCTAGACCGCGGGATGTTCAGTAACCCCAAGTCGGCCGATCTGAGGGACCTGGAGGTGGTGTGGTGGGTAAGCAGACTTTTGATATAGGTGGGGGAAAGCCCGTTAAGCGCTTTGTAATCAAAAATAAGGAGCTTTGAATTGATTCAGAACTGCACAGGGAGCCAGTGAAGAGTGGCCTGAATCGGGGTGATGTGGTCCCTTTTTCGGGTGCCCGTCAGGAGTCTCGCTGCGGCGTTTTGGATCAGTTGCAGTCGGGACAGGGAAGATTGGCTGATGCCAGTGTAAAGGGAGTTGCAGTAATCTAGGCGGGAGGAGATAAATGAGTGGATGACCTTTTCGAGATTGTCAAATTGGAGGAAAGGTTTTATTTCAGCTACGGTCCGAAGCTGGAAGAAGCTAGCTTTTACCACGGCATTGACTTGTTTGTCAAATTTCAACGCAGTCAAAGATCACGCCAAGGTTTTTGACGTGAGGTTTGAGTAATGAGGTAAGGCTTGCAAGGCTGCCAGCTATCGTTTTGGTGGAGTCCGAGGGGCCGAGAAGGATGACATCAGACCTACTCTCGTTTAGTTGGAGGAAGTTCTGGGCCATCCAACACTTTATATTCTCGAGGCAGTGGATAAGGCTCAGTAGATTCGATCGGTTGTTGGGTTTCATGGGGAGATAGGGTTATGTATCGTCTGCATAGCAGTGGAAAGAAATGCCGTGCCTTTGAATGACTTGGCCTAAGGGGAGCATATACAGGGAGAAGAGAATGGGGCCTATGATGGAGCCTTGCGGAACCCCGCAGCAAAGGCTAGCTGGGGAGGAGAAAGAGTTGCCTATGTTAGTAGAGAAACTCCTAGCTTTGAGGTAGGAGATGAACCAGCTCAGGGCAGTGCCATCAATACCAACCCCATACCGGAGACGGTCAATTAGGATGGTGTGGTCGACTGTATCAAATGCTGCGCTGAGGTCGAGAAGGAGCAGGATTGCACAGTCGTCTGAGTCAATGGTGAGAAGTCGGATAAAAGGACCCTTGGGAATGGGAATTATCTACAGGCCCCCAAACAGTAGCCTGGATATAGGGTGCTAGTTGAATCAAGTTAAAATTGGCATGTCGCAAAGTTAAAGGTTGTTATGGGAGATTTCAACATACAGGTAGACTGGGAAAATCAGGTTGGTACTGGACCCCAAGAAAGAGAGTTTGTGGAGTGTCTCTGTGATGGAACCTTGTGGTGCTCGGGGAGCTTGTGTGTCTCAGTGACCACTAGAGATATGCCAGTGGGAGATTCGTCTCCTGTTAGGGTCTCCCATGCTGGACAGGTCGAAGGGTAGAGGCGAGACGATGAGCGATCCACTGGTCCTCCAGGTTGGGGGTTGAGCACAGGGCTAACAACCCTGTCTCATAAAACAAACATGTTACGGAAACAGCAACTGAAGGAATCAACACTACTGGGCGTGATGGACAGGAGCGGAGGACCTTCTTTGCTGCCCAACATGCCAATAGGCATAATAGGCAGTAAGTAAGTAAGTAAGTAAGTAAGTAAGTAAGTAAGTAAGTAAGTAAGTAAGTAAGTAAGTAAGTAAGTAAGTAAGTCTGTGATGGATTCTTAGGGCAGCTTGTACTGGAGCCTACCAGGGTGCAAAAAATTCTGGATTTAGTGTTGTGTAATGAAACTGATTAGATAAAGGAACTCGAGGTAAAGGAGCCATTAGGCGGCAATGACCATAATATGATCTTTTAATCTACAATTTGAGAGTGAGAAGGGAAAATCGGAAATGTTAGTATTACAATTGAACAAAGGGGACTATGGAGCCATAAGGGAGGAGATGGCCAAAGTTGACTGGAAAGATACCCTAGGAAGGATGACAGTGGAACAACAATGGTAGGTATTTCTGGGAATAACTCAGTAGGTGCAGGATCAGTTCATTCCAAAGAGGAAGAAAGATTCCAAGGGGAGTAAGGGGCGACCATGGCTCACAAGGGAAGTCGGGGACAGTATAAAAATAAAATAGAAGTATAACAGTAAAAATGAGCGGGAAGCAAGAGGATTGGTGAACGTTTAAAGAACAACAGAATATAATTAAAAAGGCAATACGGGGAGAAAAGATGAGGTACGAAGGTAAACTAGCCAAGAATATAAAGGCAAATAGTAAAAGCTTCATAAGGTATGTGAAGAGGAAAAAAATAGTTAAGACCAAAGTTGGACCATTGAAGACTGAAACAGGTGAAAGTATTATGGGAAACAAGGAAATGGCAGATGAACGGGTACTTTGGATCCACCAAGGAAGACACAAACAATCTGGCAGGCAGGTTTGCCACTGCTACACGGGTTGTTTTAAACTGAATAAGGGGGGTGGGGTGTCGAATGGGATAGTGAAGGATGGAGTTAAAGGGAAAGGGTTTCTTAAATGTGTGAGCGTAGAGACAGAGGGGTGTAAAATGAGGGTAGAAGCAATAGGTAGCAAGGTGAAAAGTAAAAGAGGCAGGCCGGCAAATCCAGGGCAAAAATCGAAAAGGGCTACTTTTCAGCATAATGGTATAAGGGGTGAGACTGTTGTAAAAACAAGCCTGAAGGCTCTGTGTCTCAATGCAAGGAGCATTCGTAATAAGGTGGATGAGTTGAATGTGCAGATAGCTATTAATGATTATGATATAGTTGGGATCACGGAGACATGGCTCCAGGGTGACCAAGGCTGGGAGCTGAACATCCAGGGATATTCAATATTCAGGAGGGATAGACAGAAAGGGAAAGGAGGTGGGGTAGCGTTGCAGGTTAGAGAGCAGATTAACGCAATAGAAAGGAAGGACATTAGCTTTGAGGATGTGGAATCGATATGGGTAGAGCTGCGAAACACTAAGGGACAGAAAACGCTAGTGGGAGTTGTGTACAGGCCACCTAACAGTAGTAGTGAAGTTGGGGATGGCATCAAACAGGAAATTAGAAATGCGTGCAACAAAGGAAAAACAGTTATAATGGGTGACTTCAATCTACATATAGATTGGGTGAATCAAATTGGCAAGGGTGCTGAGGAAGAGGATTTCTTGGAATGTACGCGGGATAGTTTTCTAAACCAACATGTAGAGGAACCAACGAGACAGCAGGCTATTCTAGACTGGGTATTGAGTAATGAGGAAGGGTTAGTTAGCAGTCTTGTTGTGCGTGCCCCCTTGGGCAAGAGTGACCATAATATGGTTGAGTTCTTCATTAGGATGGAGAGTGACATCGTTAATTCAGAAACAAGGGTCCTGAACTTAAAGAAAGGTAACTTTGAGGGTATGAGACGTGATTTGGCCAAGATAGATTGGCGATTGATTCTTAATGGGTTGACGGTGGATATGCAATGGAAGGCAATTAAAGACTGCATGGATGAACTACAACAATTGTTCATCCCAGTTTGGAAAATAGATAAATCAGGGAAGGTAGTGCATCCGTGGATAACAAGGGAAATCAGGGATAGTATCAAACAAAAGATGAAGCGTACAAAATAAGCCAGAAAAAGCAGTCTACCAGAGGACTGGGAGAAATTCAGAGACCAGCAGAGGAGGACAAAGGGCTTAATTAGGAAAGGGAAAATAGATTATGAAAGAAAACTGGCAGGGAACATAAAAACTGACTGCAAAAGCTTTTATAGATATGTGAAGAGAAAAAGATTAGTTAAAACAAATGTAGGTCCCTTGCAGTCTGAAACGGGTGAATTGATCATGGGGAACAAGGACATGGCAGACCAATTGAATAACTACTTTGGTACTGTCTTCACTAAGGAAGACATAAATAATCTGCCGGAAATAGCAGGGGACCGGGGATCAAATGAGGTGGAGGAACTGAGTGAAATCCAGGTTAGCCGGTAAGTGGTATTAGGTAAATTGAATGGATTAAAGGCCGATAAATCCCCAGGGCCAGATAGGCTGCATCCCAGAGTACTTAAGGAAGTAGCCCCAGAAATAGTGGATGTATTAGTGATAATTTTTCAAAACTCTTTAGATTCTGGAGTAGTTCCTGAGGATTGGAGGGTAGCTAATGTAACACCACTTTTTAAAAAGGGAGGGAGAGAGAAAACGGGGAATTACAGACCAGTTAGTCTAGCGTCGGTAGTGGGGAAACTGCTAGAATCAGTTATTAAAGATGGGATAGCAGCACATTTGGAAAGTGGTGAAATCATTGGACAAAGTCAGCATGGATTTATGAAGGGTAAATCATGTCTGACGAATCTTATAGAATTTTTCGAGGATGTAACTAGTAGAGTGGATAAGGGAGAGCCAGTGGATGTGTTATATCTGGACTTTCAGAAGGCTTTCGACAAGGTCCCACATAAGAGATTAATATACAAACTTAAAGCACACGGTATTGGGGGTTCAGTATTGATGTGGAGAGAGAACTGGTTGGCAGACAGGAAGCAAAGAGTAGGAGTAAACGGGTCCTTTTCACAATGGCAGGCAGTGACTAGTGGGGTACCGCAAGGCTCAGTGCTGGGACCCCAGCTATTTACAATATATATTAATGATCTGGATGAGGGAATTGAATGCAACATCTCCAAGTTTGCGGATTACACGAAGCTGGGGGGCAGTGTTAGCTGTGAGGAGGGTGCTAGGAGGCTGCAAGGTGAGTGGATTGGTTGGGTGAGTGGGCAAATGCATGGCAGTATAATGTGGATAAATGTGAGGTTATCCACTTTGGTGGCAAAAACAGGAAAGTAGACTATTATCTGAATGGTGGCCGATTAGGAAAAGGGGAGATGCAACGAGACATGGGTGTCATGGTGCACTAGTCATTGAAAGTAGAAATGCAGGTGCAGCAGGCAGTGAAGAAAGCAAATGGTATGTTAGCATTCATAGCAAAATGATTTGTGTGTTAGAGCAGGGAGGTTCTACTGCAGTTGTACAGGGTCTTGGTGAGACCACACCTGGAGTATTGCGTACAGTTTTGGTCTCCTAATCTGAGGAAAGACATTCTTGCCATAGAGGGAGTACAGAGAAGGTTCACCAGACTGATTCTTGGGATGGCAGGACTTTCATATGAAGAAAGACTGGATAGACTCGGTTTGTACTCGCTAGAATTTAGAAGATTGAGGGGGGATCTTATAGAAACTTACAAAATTCTTAAGGGGTTGGACAGGCTAGATGCAGGAATATTGTTCCCGATGTTGAGGAAGTCCAGAACAAGGGGTCACAGTTTAAGGATAAGGGGGAAAACCTTTAGGACCGAGATGAGGAAAACTTTTTTCACTCAGAGAGTGGTGAATCTCTGGAATTCTCTGCCGCAGAAGGTAGTCGAGGCCAGTTCATTGGCTATATTTAAGAGGGAGTTAGATGTGGCCCTTGTGGCTAAAGGAATCAGGGGGTATGGAGAGAAGGCAGGTACAGGATACTGAGTTGGATGATCAGCCATGATCATATTGAATGGCGGTGCAGGCTCGAAGGGCCGAATGGCCTACTCCTGCACCTATTTTCTATGTTTCTATGTTAGAGTATGTATACTCACAATCGGAAGAAGCTGCCAAAGAAGATAGTTGAGGCTGGGGATATAACACGATTAAAAATACATCTTGACAGGTACATGGATAGGAAAGGTTCAGCGGGAAAAGGCGCTGGCAAACGGACCTAAATGAATAATTTGGAAACACAGGGCACTGCAAATGCCAGTAACAAAATAAGACAAAGTGCTGGAGTAACTCAGCAGGTCAGGCAACATCTCTGGAGAACATGGATAAGACGTTTCAGGTCGGCACGGCACCAACCCATCTTCTCCAGAGCTGCTGTCTGACCAGCTGAGTTACTCCAGTACTTTGTGTCTTTTGTCGTCGGCGTTGATGAGCTGGGCCGAAGGGCCTGTTTTGTGCTGGGCCGATCTGCAACTCTTGACTCCAATTTATAGGTGGTTTAAGGTGCAATACTGCCGCACGCTGGGCAGAGCTGGTATTACATTACTAACTGTGTCCGCGGGTGGGAATCGCTCCACTGAAGAGACAAGGTAATTTCACTCTTCTTCCAACCCATGACCACAACCCCCTGAAAGTTCAACACAACTTGCAGCAGGAAGTGTGAGGTGTTGCATTTTGGAAAGTCAAACATGCGCAGGACCTGCACAGTGAATGGTAGGGGTCTGGCGTGTTTTGTAGAGTAGAGTAGATCTAGGAGTGTCGGTGCAAGGTTCCTTGAAGGTGGAGTCTCCGGTAGATAGGGTGGTCATAAAGGCACCAGGGGGGAGAAGAAAGGAAAAAGGAGGCATTGGAACCCGAGGGCTGAGGGAGGTTTGAAGGGGAGGAGACAGCAAGGGCTAACAAGGGCTAAACAAAATGGCGAGAATTCAATGGTCATGCCCCCAGGATGCAGACTCCCCAAGCGGAATGTGAGGTTCTGTTCCTCCAATTTCCGGTGGCGATCGCTCTGCCATGGAGGAGAACTAGGACAGAGAGGTCGGATACGGAATGGGAGGGGGAGTTGAAGTGCTGAGCCACCGGGAGGTCAGGTTGGTTTAGGCGGACCGAGCGGAGGTGTTCGGCGAAACGATCGCCAAGCCTCAGCTTGGTCTCACCGATGTAGAGCAGCTGACATCTAGAGCAGCGGATGCAATAGATGAGTTTGGAGGAGGTACAGGTGAACCTCTGTCGCACCTGGAACGACTGTTTGGGTCCTTGAATGTAGTCGAGGGGGGAGATAAAGCGACAAGAGTAGCATCTCTTGCGGTTGCAAGGGAAAGTGCCCGGGGAGGGGGTAGTATAGGAGGGAAGAGAAGAAGACAAGGGAGTTACGGAGGGAGCGGTCTTTACGGAAGGCAGACATGGGGTGAGATGGGAAGATGTGGAGAGATGGGATGATGATATTGTGTTCAGTTCTGGGCACCATGTTATAGGAAAGATATTGTCAAGCTAGAAAGGGTACAGAGTAGATTTACGAGGATGTTGGCAGGACTAGAGTGTGTGCGCTAGAGGGAGAGGTTGAGTAGGCTGGGACTATTGGTTGGAATGAAGAAGGATGATGGGTGATCTTAGAGAGCAGTATCAAATCATGAGAGGGATAGATTGGTAGATGCACAGAGTCTCTTGCACAGAGTTAGTTTAGTTTAGAGATACAGCGTGGAAACAGGCCCTTCGGCCCACCGAGTCCGCGCCGACCAGCGACCCCCGCACCTTAACACTATGCTACACACACTAGGGACAATTTACGCATATACCAAGCCAATTAACCTACAAACCTGTACGTCTTTGGAGTGTGGGAGGGAAATGAATATCTCGGAGAAAACCCACGGTCACGGGGGGGAGAACGTACAGACTCCGTACAGACGCACCCGTAGTCGGGACCGAACTCGGGTCTAGGGCGCTGCATTCGCTGTAAGGCGACAACTCTACCGCTGGGCCACCATGACCGTGACCTGAGGACATCATTTGAAGGTGAAGGGGAAAGATTTAATAGGAATCTGATGGGTAGCTTTTTCACACAAAGGGTGGTGGGTGTATGGAACAAGCTGACAGAGGAGGTATTTGATGCAGGGACTATCCCAACGTTTAAGAAACAGTTAGACAGGTACACGGATAGGACATGTTTGGGGGGATATGGACCAAACGCGGGTCAGGTGGGAGGGGACTAGTGTTGGTGAGATATGTTGGCTATTGTGAGCAAGTTAGGCCAAAGGATCTGTTTCCACGCTGTATCACTCTATGCCAGAGTGTTAAAGAAGGCGTATGGTATACTTGCCTTCTCTGGTTGCCCATTGAGTATTTGAGCCAGGAGGTCATATTGCAGCTTTATAAAAAATCGGTTCGGCTAGTCTATGGAGCATTGAGTTTAGTTCTTGTCGCCCTATTACAGGAAGGACGCGGAGGCGTTGGAGAGAGTGCAGAAGTTTATCAGAATGTTAAAAAAGCACATATGACTGGAGTTACTCAGCAGGTCAGATAGCATCTCGGGATGGATGGATGAGCGCCGTTCCGGTCAAGACTCTTCCTCATACCAGAATGCTGCCTGGATTAGAGGGATTAGGGTGTTTTCTTCTGAGCGTCGGTGGATGAGAGCTGATTGGGTAGAAGTTTATAACATTCTGAGATATGGTAGAGTTTTTTCCCCCAGGATGGAAATATTAATTGCCAGATAGAATGTATTTGTGAGACGAGAAACGTTTAAAGGAGATGTGCAGGACAAGCTTTTTACACCCATAGTGAAAGTTGACCCGACGGCGCGGCCAGGAGTCGTGGTGGCCGGACATACGATCGTGGGTTTTGAGACCACCTTGGCAGGCACGTGAGCGGGCAACTTGGACAGGTTGGGGGAGTGGGCAGAGATGGGAAATAGTGTGGCAGATTGTGGAGTCATGCATTTTGGTAGTAGGAATAAAGACAAACAATTGTCTAAATCGGGAGGGAATCCAGAAATCGGAGGTGCAAAGGGACTTGGGACTGTTGGTGCTGGATTCCCCAAAAATATAATCTGCAAGACGAATCGATATCAAAGGAAACAAACCTGCTAGCATTTATTTCAAGAGGGCTAGAATACTAAAACAATGTTGAGGCTCTTTCAGGCGCTGGTAAAGCCGCATTTGGAATATCGAGAGGGTCCAGAGGAGGTTTACAAAAATGATCCCAGGAATGAGTAGGTTAACTTTTGATGAGTGTGTGTGTGGGTTAACCTATGATGAGCACTGGGCCTGTACTCGCTGGAGTTTAGAAGAATGAGGGGGGACCTCATTGAAACATACAGAATAGAAACGGCTTGGATAGAATGGATGTGGATAGGGTGTTTCCACGAGTGGGAGAGTCTAGGACTAGAGGCAATAGCCTCAGAGTTAAAGGACGTTTTTTAAGGAAGGAGATGAGGAGAAATTTCTTTCGTCAGGTGGTGGTGAATCTGTGGAATTATTTGCCACAGAAGGCTACGGAGGTCCAGTCGGTGGATATTTTTGAGGCAGAGAGAGATGGATTCGTGATTAGTACGGGTGTCCGAGGTTATGGGGAGAAGACAGGGGAATGGGGTTAGGTGGGAGAGATAGATCAGCTATGATTGAATGTCGGAATAGACTAAATGGACCAAATGGCACGGGGGATGTCGGGGAACTCTGATTTCTGGCTTTGCTTGGATTCACCCAGAGGTGATGGTAATATCGGCTGTTTCCACACGGAACCTCCACCGGGTAACCCGCGCATTTGATGAGGCGTCAGAACATTTTTGTAATGAAGTCGTTACCTCCAGCTCGGACACCAATTTTTGTTAACTAATAACGGTACAGATGTATGGATCTGATCCGTTCTGTCAGTGGACTGTTTGCACCCCTCTCTCCCGTCTTTATCACCTCTTCCCCAGCCAACAATGGACCATTGTGGGCTAAACCCTTCATTGGTCATCTGTTACCGGCCCCAGCATGTGTTAGTCTTTACCTACCTCCGGTTACCCACCCCCCAACCCCCTCCCCGACTCTACTTTCAATCTGAAGAAGGGTCTCGACCTGAAACGTCACCTGTTCCCTTTTTCTCCTGTGATGCTGCCTGACCCGCTGAGTTACTCCAGCACTCTGTGTCTATCTTCGGTATAAACCAGCATCTGCAGTTCCTTCCTACACACGTTCACCCCCTGCCCTCCCAATATATTCCATGGATATGGAGTACCAAGTTTACATATCCGTTGTGCTGCTGCAAGTAAGAATGTCATTGTTCCTTTTCGACAATAAAACACCCTTGAATGTTGAGGCGAAGAGGCGGAGGGAGGTGCAATTACAACGTGTCCAGGGCGATGGGACTGGTACTTAGATGGCAAATGTGGTGAGGGGTCTGGTCTAATTCGGACAAATGGGATTGGCCTTGATGGGCATGAAGTCAGCATGGACAGGTTGGGGCTAAATGACTGGTTTCCGCGCTGTACGGGTGGACAGCGGACAGGGTATTCCGATCGAAGGGATGCGTGAGGAAAAGAGACGTTGAACTCACCCGAAGGGGAGGGCGCCGTTTAGTCTCTGATGTCCTGGAATACCTGTCGCTGAGGAAGGGGTGCTGCGAGGTGAAACTACGGGAAAGATGCCAATAATCGGAAAGAACGCAGAGAAGATCCTTGAGGATGTTGCTAGGACTCGAGGGCCTGAGCTAAAGGGAGAGGTTGGGCAGGGTAAGACTTTATTCCTTGGGGCGCAGGAGGATGAGGGGCGATGCAATATGACGTCGGGTTATGGTCCCATAAAATACGGTGATTATTTTGCGTGGGAAGAAACTGCTGATGCTGGTTTAAACAGAACGCTGCAGTAACTCAGCGGGACAGGCAGCATCTCTGGAGCAAAGGAATAGGTGACATTGTTTTGTATTATTATATATTATCCCTTTGTTATTCCGTTTGCATGATTTTACGCTGCAGCAAGCACGAATTTCAGGGTTCCGTTGTGGTTACAAATGACAATTAAACACTTGACTCGTGATTCGAATTTATTGAACTGATTACCGTGTACATCGTATATATTTTCATAGAACCGATTAATCACTTTAAGCACAGCCAAGCAATAACAACGATTTATCTACAAGGATAAAGGGCATCAGAAGACCCCGCTGCCGATGGCCATTGTGTTGTTTGCCGGGCAGCGGCGGCTGAGTGCAGGAGGTAACCAGACAGGGTCGTGTCTGCAGCGCTTGGTGTTCAGCGGACGGTCAGTAAACTGGGGAAGCGGCTGCTCACCGGTTGCACACCGACGGTGTTACAATCCGACGGTGACCTTTGATTGGACTCTAAGCGCCGAATTGTAGCGCTGATAAATCTAGGACGCGGACACTGAACTGATTGGGTCCGGATTCATTTTAATCACATATTTGATCAATTTAATTTCTAACATAACCCGCCATGACGGGACCGGCTCGCCCCTGGGGCCATCATGTGGAGTGGACACAGAGGGTGACCCCACTGTAGTTCTCCCAGAAGTGGCAGTCGCCGGGGAAGTCATTGTTCATCCACAGGCCTTTTAAACGCCTGACCGCGTGGACCATGTAGTTGGACGGGACGTTGGTGTAGATGAAGTCGACAACTTCTCTGGCGTCACTCCAGTCGTCCTTGCCCTGCATCAACTGGCGGATGTGCGCCTCGTTTATGGGCTTTGGGTCGATGGCGTAGGACACAACCACGTTGACGTCATTGTGCCGGAAAAATGAAAACGGTTTGGGCCACCAACACAGTGATTGTCAAAGCCCCCGATTGGATCACAGACGCGCACTGACCAGCGGACCCAGTCGTATTTCTTCACCAGTCCCTCCAGGATAAAGGTGACGCACCCCTTGTTATCTCTCTCCCCCTTGTCCTTCGCCATCCTCTCGACATCTATCTCTGCCTGCTGCGCAAACTCGCTAACGCACCGATCTACCATGGATATCATTTTGGCTTCTACTTGCGCCAGTTTCTGGTTCCACTCTTTCTTCAACGCCTCCACATCGTTGCCGGTGACGGCGGCGTGGCCCAGGACAGCGATCAGACCAATGCAGAAGAGCTCCTTCAGCCGGCAACACATGACTTCCATCAGGCGCCGGTTCCTTTGGTCGTAGCTCATGGCCGTAGCACACGTCGAAGAGCGTGTGGACGTTCTGGTCGCCCTTGGTCGCGTCGAAGTGGGCGAGGAACTCGTCTCGATCCTTGTCGCGGAACTCGGGCGCTGATCTCAGGATGTCCATGTATTTGCGGAACTGGTTCTTGAGGTTCTCCTCGATGGGGAAGTACTGGTTATCGATCGTGCTCCTCTGGATCTCCCACAGCACCTGCCCGATCTGATCAGAAATCACATCCAGTTTGTTCCTGACGATCTGGAACTGCTCCTTCATATATTTCAGCTCCTCGCTGTCCTGCTTTCCCAGCACCAGCTTCAGAATGGCGCCGCCCACCTGGAAGATTCCAGACAACACACCGGCCATGGAGGCGAACTTGGCTACATCCTGCAACAGCCCCATCGCTACACTTGCATTCAACATGTTCTCCGTTAGCTGCGCCGAAGCGCTAAGCAGTTTCGCGCTGTCCGCCATGACTGGGCCTGGATCGTGGGACTCCGGGTGTGGTCTGCGCCTCGCCGCTGCTGGAAAGAAACAGTTCAAACAGATCCAGATTAACGGAGACACGAAGAAATGAAGATGCTGGAATATCAAACAAAAACAACAGCGTTGGAACAACTCGGCGGCTCAGGCAGCATCTGTGGAGGTAATGGACAGACAAAGATTCGGGTCGCGACCCTTCTTCAGTCTGACCGGGTGCGGGGAAGGGGGGGGGGCGGGGGGGACAGGACAAAGCCTGGCAAGTTATAGGTGGATACAGGCGAGAGGGTCATTGGCAGATGGGCTGAGTAAGTGCCAAACGCTGGAGGTGAAAGGGAGGTAAAGGGATGTCAGATAACGGGAGAAGGTGCGTGAATTGTAAAGGCGGAGGGAGGGATGTGGGTGAAAGGGAACTTGGGTGGCGTTAATAGAGAACAAGATTAATTTTTGAACGAAATCCTGCGCCATGTCGCGGCAACGGAGGTCAAACGGGAAGCAGACGGTCACGCAGCCAGTTGACGAGTCACAGATAGATACAGCACGGCAACAGGCCCTTCGGCCCACTGAGTCCGCGCCCTGTTCATTAAAAACCCAATGCCGAAAATACCTAAAGAATAGACTGCAGATGCTGGAATCTTGAGTAAAAAACATACTTCTATAACATCCCTGCCCGAACCCATGTTAGGACGGCGAACAGAGCATAGAGCCGTTGCCTTGGAGTTACGCATCGTAGGTTCAATCCTAACGTTAGGTGTTCAATGCCGTGGGATCCCCCCGCGTGTTTACACAAACGTCCGCGTCGGCAGGCCAATTGGCCGCGGTAACCCCCCACCCCCCACCCCCCACCCCGTGCAGGTTAGTGGTGGAATCTAGATAATTCCTGTGAATTTAGGGAGAAAAAAAATCACAATCACGGGCGGAAATCTCCCATGTTTTGGGAGGTGAGCGATAATTCCCCCCATGTTTTGTAACCCGGATTTTAAAATTGGGTGAAAAACATTTGAATTAAAAATTTCCGCTTTCCGCGAGACGGGGTGGGGTGGGGGACTGATGATCGAGGGCACCGATTGGACGAGAGAGACGTCGGTCAGCAAGCAGTGGGGGTAGGACATGATGATTCAGCGCGATGATTGGAGTAGGGAGGTGTCGGTCAGAGGCGAAGTAGGAGGGGGGGGACTGAGGGAGACGTCCTTGTGGTGCAAATATCATAGTGCGGAGTTTGATCCGGCACTTTCGCGGGGCCTTTCATCGCCAGGCGCGGCTTAAAATCGGCCGCGGGAACTTCCATCGCCGCACCGGGCGATGAAAGGCCCCGCCAACGAGCCGAGTGAAGCCCACGATTCGGGGCGGACGAAGCTACTGTTGCTGGAGGTCACCAACCAGGTCAGCTCTCGATGTTACCGTCCACAGGGGCCACGGGCGAAACCTCGTGTGTGTGAGTGTGTGTGTGTGCGCGTGCGCCCACCAATAAATGGTGTCTCCCCCATGTTGTGATAGCGATTACCTCACTTGAACCACAGATGCTGGAATCCTGAGCAAAACACAAAGTGCCGGAAGAACTCAGCGGGCAAGGCAGCGTCTGTGTAGGGAATGGACGGTATAAATGAGTAGAGGAGGCTGCGCCAGGAGCCGGCTCCCGCTCCCCCCTCGGCAAAAGCTGCTCATCCTGTTCCGGCGCTGTAATTTCTCCTCCCGTGACCGGCCGCGATTTCGTCCCTGGCTCCGGCCTCAGGTCGCTTTCCTCTAAGTCCCGCTAACTTACTCCCCTGCAATGGGTAACACACACACACACACACACGGGGGGGGGGGGGGGGGAGTTACGCTGACGGAGAAGGCTGTTGGTCGCTCTTCTCCATCCCTTCATCCCTCGGCCACTCCCCCCCACCACATTTCCAGCGGGCAGGGTACGAGCGGAGCAGTCGCGGGGCGAGCAGTAAGAATGATGACGGCACAGCGAGAGACTGTTCAGCCCATCTAACCTGTTCGAGTGCCAGTGGACCAGTCTCCCCAGTCCCACACCCGCCTATCCTGTGTATGATTCTCTTTCCGTTGCCTGCTCATCTGAGACCCTGTGGGTGAGACACTCCGTTTCCAGGTTTCCTCCAAACCATCGCAGCTTTTCATAGTCACCTTTCCCTCGTACTCACCCATGCCCGCCATCATTTCAGCTAGACCCTTACCCTGTGTCGTACACACTTTGTGTCGCCTCCTTCCTGCTGTTTTCCGCGAACTCAGAACTCTCCCTACTGCCTCCCTTCAACAGCTCTGCTCCTCTCAATGTCTTTCCCCGCCTTAAGTAGCAGCGCTCGCCCTGTTGTTGTGGGGCAGCTGAGGCCTGGAGCCCCTCCACCTGGAGCTTCCCTCTTCGACCACGTCTTGGAGCCTCCACCCCCGACCGCATCCTGTCCAAAGGGGCGTTTGTTAGGAGTCCAGCAAAACTGGGCGGGGGATTTATGGCAGCGCTGGAGATATCAGCAATAAAATGAACTCTCGGTTGATTAGTATCGATTTATTATTGTCACGGGAATGGAGAAACTGTGAAACACGTTGTTTTGCGTGCTGGTCAAGGAAATCACAACACATACCCTGGTGTGTAGGATAGTGTTAGAATGCGGAGATCGCTGGTCGGTGTGGATTCGGTGGGCCGAAGGGCCTGTTTCCGCACTCTATTTCTAAACTAAACTAAAATACTATATATATAAGGGGAGATTATGTGTTCGGCACGGACTAGAGGGGTCGAGATGGCCTGTTTCCGTGCTGTAATTGTTATATGGTTATATGGTTATTATATGGTTATATGAGTACAACAGGTCATTTTTCGACTCTCTTGATGGAATCATTCAGCAGGTCAGGCAGCATCGCTGGAGAACATTGATAGGTGATGTTTGGGGTCGGACCCTCGGGTAGCGCTGACCCAAGAAATGTGTCAGCCTCGATAACAATCAGCACGGGAGCACCTCCAGGCTGCGTGCTCAGCCCCCTGCTGTACTCACTCTATACCCATGACTGCGTAGCGAACCACAGTGCGAACTCCATCATCAAGTTCGCTGACGACACCACTATTGTGGGGCGTATCACTGATGGGGATGAGTCAGAATATAGAAGAGAGATCGAGCAACTGTCCATATGGTGCCAGCGCAATAACCTGGCCCTCAACACCAGCAAAACCAAGGAACTGATTGTGGACTTTGGAAGGAGTAGGAGGGGGACCCACAGCCCCATTTATAACAACGGGTCGATGGTTGAAAGGGTCAAGAACTTCAAATTCCTGGGCGTGCACATCTCTGAAGATCTTTCCTGGTCCGAGAACACTAACGCAATTATCAAAAAAGCTCATCAGTGCCTCTACTTCCTGAGAAGATTACGGAGAGTCGGATTGTCAAGGAAGATTCTCTCTCTAACTTCTACAGCTGCACAGTCGAGAGCATACTGACCAGTTGCATCGTGGCTTGGTTCGGCAATTTGAGCGCCCTGGAGAGGAAACGACAACAAAAAGTAGTAAACACTGCCCAGTCCATCATCGGCTCTGACCTTCCATCCATCGAGAGGATTTATCGCAGCCGCTGCCTCAAAAAGGCTGGCAGTATCATCAAAGACCCACACCATCCTGGCCACACACTCATCTCCCTGCTACCTTTAGGTAGAAGGTACAGGAGACTGAAGGCTGCAACAACCAGGTTCAGGAATAGCTACTTCCTCACAGCCATCAGGCTAGGCTATTAAACCTGGCTCGGCCAAAACTCTGATTATTAATAACCATTTTCTGTTATTTGCACTTTACCAGTTTATTTATTCGTGTGTGTACATATTTATATCATGGTATATGGACACATTTATATGTTTTGTTGAAAATGCCTACTATTTTCTGTGTGCTTAAGCAAAGCAAGAATTTCATTGTCCTATACAGGGACACATGACAATAAACTCACTTGAACTTGAACTTGAGTTATAGTGCCATTAACTGCGCCAGGAGTGCCCTTTCAGCATATTTGTGGGAAGGATCAGAGCGTCACTCTGATGGGTCTCACCCCCTGGTAACCAAAATAATGAGGGGAATATTTAATACCAATCCCCCTAGGACCAGGTATTCCCATATCTGGGATGTGAGTGTAGTCCTTACGCTGCTGATGAGTTGATCACCAGCAACAGCCCTGTCCTTGCAAAGACTAACTAAAAAAATAGTCTTGCCAATGGCTTTGGTTTCGGCACAACGAGTCCAGTCATTACATAAATTAAGGCTGGGCACGATGGCCATTTCAACTAGCAAAATAAACTTTTTCATCTACGAATTGGTAAAACAGAACAGACCGGGATCATCAGGCCTCAAATTGGAATTCAGTGCATACCCGATAGATGATGCGTTATGCGTTATGATACATTTATTACAATACATGAAGGGCACTAAACAGCTCAGAGGCAAGGAGATGGCATTACTGCTCAGACATAAAAAGCCCCATAAAAGGGTATATGTACAAACTATTTCTAGATGGCTTAGACAGGTTTTGGCGGCGGCCGGGGTGGATACTAACATATTTAAATCTCATTCCACCAGGGCTGCAGTTACATCAGCAGCTAGGGGATTGGAGTTACACATGGACCACATCATGGGGACAGCAGGATGGTCCAAAGAAAAAACCTTTCAACAATATTATAACAAACCGGTGGTCAAACCTGCGACATTTGCAGAATCTATTTTAAGTCCTGTACTATGATTTACCCCATATAAAAGTGGATATAATTTTGTTTGTTAATAAATTCATCATGATTTTTCAATGTCTGATTGATGTTTGAATATGTTAACATAATTCCTCCCTTAGTCCATTATGGCAGTCTGTGCGGCATGGACTCGTTCCACGGCATGAAATCACAGAGCTTTAAAATCTTCTCGTTGTTACTCACGTGACTCCGAAGTAAAATAGTAAGATTAAACGAGAATTTACCAGTTTGAAGTTTGATTTTTATTTCATGAGGAGTAACATTGAGGGATTACGTGCCTCCACGCCCACCCTCGATCATAAAGTCAACTGGCATCCTAGTTCTCTAACCTTACTACGTTCAATTCACTTACTGTTATCTGTAGTTTCACACCGCTGCTTTGAAGATTGACACGCATGCATCCTGGCGGGTTCTTCACGTAATCACTCGACGTTACTCCTCATAAAATGAAGATCAAACTTCAAACTGGTAAGTTCTCATTTAATCTTACTATTAAACAATTGACGCGTGACTCGAATTTATTGAACTGATTACCGTGTACATCGTCATTATTTTCACAGAACTGATTAATCACTTTAAGCACAGCCAAGCAATGACAACGATTTGTCTATAAGGATAAAGGGCATCAGAAGACCCCGCTGCCGGTGGCCATTGTGTTGTTTGCCGGGCAGCGGCGGCTGAGTGCAGGAGGTAACCAGACAGGGTCGTGTCTGCAGCGCTTGGTGCTCAGCGGACGGTCAGTAAACTGGGGAAGCGGCTGCTCACCGGTTGCACACCGACGGTGTTACAATCCGACGGTGACCTTTGATTGGACTCTAAGCGCCGAATTGTAGCGCTGATGAATCTAGGATACGGACACTGAACTGATTGGGTCTGGATTCATTTTAATCACCTATTTGATCAATTTAATTTCTAACATATCCCGCCATGACGGGCGTCGTGGTTTTAAGACTCAAATTTGGATAAGATGACACAGACACGGAGAATTCTTCAAGGAGACGAAAGCCTTTATTTGCAAATATTCAGCTGGAACATTCAGAGATGACATCACCTGTCCTTTATCTAATTGCTCTTCGATTCACAGAAACAAGCAGCTTTTATTAAACTCTTTCAGACTTATCTCTGCTACACTATATTTCATGCTGTACTCCTTTGCATCAATCTGTCTTTGATTCTAGTATTCACTGTCTCGCCACATTTACTTCGGACCTTGGTTCAGTTTTATTAAACGTTACATTTCCCGTCATATCTCATCCCTCACTCGCCACCCTTAAAATCAACTTCTAATGTCCCAGCTTTGTCCTGCCATTATGTTTCAGTTAAAACCAAGGCTACACAAGCCAAGGCTTCCCACACCATATTACATTGTTACATATTGGTTTATATGTTCACACACAAAGATACAAATGTATTTATTAAGAATGCTGATACACAAAAGTAAAAAATAAGTAACTGGTTTAGTGCATTGATTACTAGATAAATGTTAAGTGCTGCAAAACTAACAATCACGCGAGTCTGAGTACAATAAGCTGATCACGTAAAATAGCTGACTATGATAAATGTCTTAATTAAGTCTTCTATAACTTCCATAGGGACCGGCTTGCCCCTGGGGCCATCATGTGGAGTGGACACAGAGGGTGACCCCACTGTAGTTCTCCCAGAAGTGGCAGTTGTCGGGGAAGTTATCGTGGTTCCACAGGCCTTTGTAGCGCCTGACCGCGTGGACCATGTAGTTGCCCGGGACGTTGGTGGAGATGAACTCGAACACTTCTCTGGCGTCCCACCAGCCATCCTTGCCCTGCATTATCTGTCGGATCTGCGCCTCGTCTATGGGCCTTGGGTCGATGGCGTAGGACACAACCACGTTGACGTTATTGAGCCGGAAAAAATAAAAGCTGTTTGGGCCACCAACACAGTGATTCTCAAAGCCCGAGATGGGATCATAGACGCGCACTGACCAGCGGACCCAGTCGTATTTCTTCACTAGTCCTTCCAGGATAAACGTGGCGCACCCATTGTTATCTCTCCCCCCCTTGTCCTTCACCATCCTCTCGACATCTATCTCTGCCTGCTGCGGAAACTCGCTAACGCACTGATCTACCATGGATTTCATTTTGGCTTCTACGTCCGCCAGTTTCTGGTTCCACTCTTTCTTCAACGCCTCCACATCGTTGCCGGTGACCGCGGCGTGGCCCAGGAGAGCGATCAGACCGATGCAGAAGAGCTCCTTCAGCCGGCAACACATGACTTCCATCAGGCGCCGGTTCCTTTGGTCGTAGCTCATGGCTGTCTCCAGGATGGGCCTCCCAAAGACGGCGGAGAAGCCCATGACCGCGTCGAAGAGCGTGTGCAGGTTCTGGTCACCCTTGGTCGCGTCGAAGTGGGCGAGGAACTCGTCTCGCTCCTTGTCGCGGAACTCGGGCGCTGAGCTCAGGATGTCCATGTATTTGCGGAACTGGTTCTTGAGGTTCTCCTCGATGGTGAAGTACTGGTTGTCGATCGTGCTGCTCTGGATCTCCCGCAGCACCTGCCCGATCTGATCAGAAATCACATCCAGTTTGTTGCTGACGATCTGGAACTGCTTCTTCATATATTTCAGCTCCTCGCTGTCCTGCATTCCCAGCACCAGCTTCAGAATGGCGCCGCCCACCTGGAAGATTCCCGACAACACACCGGCCGTGGCGGCGAACTTGGCTACATCCTGCAACAGCCCCATCGCTACAGTTGCTTTCGCCATGTTCTCCGTTAGCTGCGCCGAAGCGCTAAGCAGTTCCGCGGTCTCCGCCATGACTGGGCCTGGATCCTGGGACTCCGGGTGTGGTCTGCGCCGCGCCGCTGCTGGAAAGAAACAGTTCAAACAGATCCATATTAACGGAGACACGAACAACTGAAGATGCTGGAATATCAAACAAAAACTACAGCGTTGGAGCAACTCGGCGGCTCAGGCAGCATCTGTGGAGGGAATGGACAGACAAAGATTCAGGTCGCGACCCTTCTTCAGTCTGACCGGGTGCGGGGAGGAGGGGGGGGGGGGGGGGGGGGGGCAGGACAAAGCCTGGCAAGTTATAGGTGGATACAGGCGAGATGGTCATTGGCAGATGGGCTGAGTAGGTGCCAAAGGCTGGAGGTGAAAGGGAGGTAAAGGGATGTCCGATAACGGGAGAAGGGGGTGAATTGTAAAGGCGGAGGGAGTGATGTGGGTTAAAGGGAATGTGGTGGACTTAATAGAGAACAAGATTAATGTTTGAACGAAATCCTGCGCCATGTCGCGGCTACGGAGGTCAAACTCGAATGAAGCAGACGGTCACGCCAAGAGCAGACAGGTGACGAGTCTCTGAGAGATACAGCACGGCAACAGGTCCTTAGGCCCACCCAGTCATAGTCACAGATAGATACAGCACGGCAACAGGCCCTTACATGGAAAATAGGTGCAGGACTAGGCCATTCGGCCCTTGGAGCCTGCACCGCCATTCAATATGATCATGGCTGATCATCCAACTCAGTATCCCATCCTTGCCTTCTCTCCATACCCCCTGATCCCTTTAGCCACAAGGGCCACATCTAACTCTTAAATATAGCCAATGAACTGGCCTCAACTACCTTCTGTGGCAGAGAATTCCACAGATTCACCATTCACCACCCAGGAATCAGTCTGGTGAACCTTCTCTGTACTCCCTCTATGGCAAGAATGTCTTTCCTCAGATTAGGAGACCAAAACTGTACGCAATACTCCAGGTGTGGTCTCACCAAGACCCTGTACAACTGCAGTAGAACCTCCCTGCTCTTATACTCAAATCCTTTTGCTTCAGCCCACCCAGTCAGTCACAGAGATACAGCATGGAAACAGCTCCTTCGGCCCACCCAGTCATAGTCACAGAGAGATACAGCACGGAGACAGGCCCTTCGACCCATCCAGTCATAGTCACAGAGAGATACAGCACGGAGACAGCTCCCTCGGCCCACGGAGTCCACGCCCTGTTCATTAAAAAAAACAATGCCAAAATAGCTAAAGAATAGACTTCAGATGCTGGAATCTTGAGTAAAAAACATACTAGAACATCCATGACCGAACCCATGTTAGGGCGGCGAACAGTGCATAGCTCCGTTGCCATGGAGTTCCGCAGCGCAGGTTCAATTCTATCGTTAGGTGTTCGATGCGCGGGGTTCACATGTCTCCGTGTGACAGCCGTGGGATCCCCCCGGTCCACCCCCCCCCCCCCCCCCCCCCCGTGCAGGTTAGCGGTGGAATCTAGATAATTCCTGTGAATTTGGGGAGAATAAAATCAGATCACACTCACGGGCGGAAATCTCCCATGTTTTGGGAGGTGGGCGATAATTCCCCCCATGTTTTGTAATCCGGATTTAGAAATTCAGTGAAAAACATTTTAATTAAAAACTTACGCTTTCCGCGAGACAGTGGGGGTGGGGGACTGATGATCGAGGGCGCCGATTGGACGAGAGAGGCGTCTGTCAGCAGGCAGTGGGGGTTGGACATGATGATTCAACGCGATGATTGGAGGAGGGAGGTGTCGGTCAGAGGCGAAGTAGGTGGGTGGGACTGAGGGAGACGTCCTTGTGGAGCAAATATCATAGTGAGGAGTTTCCGCTAACTTACTCCCCTGGGTAACACACACACACGGGGTGGGCTGAGGGTCGCTCTCCTCCCTCGACCACTCTCTCCCGCCACCACCTTTCCAGCGGGCAGGGTGCGAGCGGAGCAGTCGCGGGGCGAGCAGTAAGAATGATGACACGCAGCGCGAAGCTGTTCAGCCCATCCAATCTGTTCGAGTGCCAGTAGACCAGTCTCCCCAGTCCCACACCAGCCTATCCTGTGTATGATTCTCTCTCCGTTGCCTGATCATCTGAGACCCTGTGGATGAGGCACTCTGTTTCCAAGTGTCCTTGGTTCTTCTTGGTTACTTGGTCCTCTAAAATATTCCAACTGGAATTTAAACTGGAGGTGGTGAAGGGAGGGATTAAGCCAGAAAGGGTTATTGGGAAGAAAGTGCTACTTTAAATTCACTACACTGTGACACACACTGGGGTGACTACACTGTGACACACACTGGGGTAACTACACTGTGACACACACTGGGGTAACTACACTGCGACAAACACTGGGGTAGCCCTGCACCGGGGGGGGGGGGGGGGGGGGGCTCTCTCCATTCTGGGGTCTCCATTGCTGCCATAGAACCACTTGTGTCCCCCAACTAAGGAGTCAGCTGGCACTATTTCACCCTTGCCCGTTGTGCCACAGCCAGGCCTGGTGCCACAGACCCAGTTGCTACTGCTGCTTTCCCCATACCATCATCTCCCCAACAGTATCCAAAGTAGTCTACCTGTAGTGGAGGGGAGTGGCCCTGGAGGATTCCTGCCTCTCTTCCTTCTCCCTTTCCCCTTTCTCTCTGCCTGCGCCTCAGGCGTGATCACGTCCCACGCCCACATTCCCCAGGACCATGCTGAGGTGACCAGCTCCAGCCACTCGACATGGCCAGTCAAGGGCTGCAGCTGGACGCTCCTACAGCTGTAGTCCAAACACCAAGAGCTGGAGCAGACCAGCACAGCGGACCAGGCAGCATCCATGGCAGCTCTGCCCTGTGTGACAGAGTCTACACTCTACTCCTCCAAACCATCGCAGCTCTTCATAGTTACCTCTCCCTCGTACTCACCCATGCCCGTCATCATTTCAGCTAAACCCTTACCCTGTATCGTACACACTTTGTGTCGCCTCCTTCCTGCTGCTTTCCGCGAACTCGGAGCTCTCCCCACTGCCTCCCTTCAACAGCTCTGCTCCTCCCAATGCCTTTCCCCGCCTTAAGTAGCAGCGCTCGCCCTGTTGTTGTGGGGCAGATGAGGGCTGGAGCCCCTCCCCCCTGGAGCTTCCCTCTTCGACCACGTCTTGGGAGCCTCCACCCCCGACCACATCCTGGCCAAAGGGACGTTTGTCAGGAGTCCAGCAAAACTGGGCGGGTGATTAATGGCAGCGCTGGAGATATCAGCAATAAAATTAACTCTCGGTTTATTGGTATCGATTTATTATTGTCACGAGAATGGAGAAACTGTGAAACATGTTGTTTTGCGTGCTGGCCAAGGAAATCACAACACATACCCTGGTGTGCAGGATAGTGTTAGTATGCGGAGATCGCTGGTCGGCGTGGATTCGGTGGGCCGAAGGGCCTGTTTCCGCACTGTATTTCAAAACTAAACTAAAATACTAAATGTATGAGTACAATAGGTCATTTTTTGACACTTGATGGAGTAAGGTTTTTTAATGTAAGTTGAATAGTTCGCTGCTCTCTTACATGTTTTTTTAGGAAGTTGAAGAGCTTAATCAGATAAGAATGGGCCCAGAGGATGTCACTGCGGTGACTGGCTTTTGGCAAAGAATGAAAAACAACTCCATATAGAAACATAGAAAATAGGTGCAGGAGGAGGCCATTCGCCCCTTCGAGCCAGCACCGCCATTCATTGTGATCATGGCTGATTGTCCCCCATCAATAACCTGTGCCCACCTTCTCTCCATATAGAGGTGTATAAGATCATGAGAGGTATAGATCGGTGAGATGCACTAAGTCTCTTGCCCAGAGTAGAATCGAGGAGCAGAGGACATAGAAACATAGAAAATAGGTGCAGGAGTAGCCCCCCCCCCCCCCCCCCCCCCCGTGCAGGTTAGCGGTGGAATCTAGATAATTCCTGTGAATTTGGGGAGAATAAAATCAGATCACACTCACGGGCGGAAATCTCCCATGTTTTGGGAGGTGGGCGATAATTCCCCCCATGTTTTGTAACCCGGATTTAGAAATTCAGTGAAAAACATTTTAATTAAAAACTTACGCTTTCCGCGAGACAGTGGGGGTGGGGGACTGATGATCGAGGGCGCCGATTGGACGAGAGAGGCGTCTGTCAGCAGGCAGTGGGGGTTGGACATGATGATTCAACGCGATGATTGGAGGAGGAAGGTGTCGGTCAGAGGCGAAGTAGGGGGGTGGGACTGAGGGAGACGTCCTTGTGGAGCAAATATCATAGTGAGGAGTTTCCGCTAACTTACTCCCCTGGGTAACACACACACACGGGGTGGGCTGAGGGTCGCTCTCCTCCCTCCCTCGACCACTCTCTCCCGCCACCACCTTTCCAGCGGGCAGGGTGCGAGCGGAGCAGTCGCGGGGCGAGCAGTAAGAATGATGACACGCAGCGCGAAGCTGTTCAGCCCATCCAATCTGTTCGAGTGCCAGTAGACCAGTCTCCCCAGTCCCACACCAGCCTATCCTGTGTATGATTCTCTCTCCGTTGCCTGATCATCTGAGACCCTGTGGATGAGGCACTCTGTTTCCAAGTGTCCTTGGTTCTTCTTGGTTACTTGGTCCTCTAAAATATTCCAACTGGAATTTAAACTGGAGGTGGTGAAGGGAGGGATTAAGCCAGAAAGGGTTATTGGGAAGAAAGTGCTACTTTAAATTCACTACACTGTGACACACACTGGGGTGACTACACTGTGACACACACTGGGGTAACTACACTGTGACACACACTGGGGTAACTACACTGTGACACACACTGGGGTAACTACACTGTGACACACACTGGGGTAGCCCTGCACCGGGGGGGGGGGGCTCTCTCCATTCTGGGGGTCTCCATTGCTGCCATAGAACCACTTGTGTCCCCCAACTAAGGAGTCAGCTGGCACTATTTCACCCTTGCCCGTTGTGCCACAGCCAGGCCTGGTGCCACAGGCCCAGTTGATACTGCTGCTTTCCCCATACCATCATCTCCCCAACAGTATCCAAAGTAGTCTACCTGTAGTGGAGGGGAGTGGCCCTGGAGGATTCCTGCCTCTCTTCCTTCTCCCTTTCCCCTTTCTCTCTGCCTGCGCCTCAGGCGTGATCACGTCCCACGCCCACATTCCCCAGGACCATGCTGAGGTGACCAGCTCCAGCCACTCGACATGGCCAGTCAAGGGCTGCAGCTGGACGCTCCTACAGCTGTAGTCCAAACACCAAGAGCTGGAGCAGACCAGCACAGCGGACCAGGCAGCATCCATGGCAGCTCTGCCCTGTGTGACAGAGTCTACACTCTACTCCTCCAAACCATCGCAGCTCTTCATAGTTACCTCTCCCTCGTACTCACCCATGCCCGTCATCATTTCAGCTAAACCCTTACCCTGTATCGTACACACTTTGTGTCGCCTCCTTCCTGCTGCTTTCCGCGAACTCGGAGCTCTCCCCACTGCCTCCCTTCAACAGCTCTGCTCCTCCCAATGCCTTTCCCCGCCTTAAGTAGCAGCGCTCGCCCTGTTGTTGTGGGGCAGATGAGGGCTGGAGCCCCTCCCCGCTGGAGCTTCCCTCTTCGACCACGCCTTGGAGCCTCCACCCCCGACCACATCCTGGCCAAAGGGACGTTTGTCAGGAGTCCAGCAAAACTGGGCGGGTGATTAATGGCAGCGCTGGAGATATCAGCAATAAAATTAACTCTCGGTTTATTGGTATCGATTTATTATTGTCACGAGAATGGAGAAACGGTGAAACATGTTGTTTTGCGTGCTGGCCAAGGAAATCACAACACATACCCTGGTGTGCAGGATAGTGTTAGTATGCGGAGATCGCTGGTCGGCGTGGATTCGGTGGGCCGAAGGGCCTGTTTCCGCACTGTATTTCAAAACTAAACTAAAATACTAAATGTATGAGTACAATAGGTACAATTGATGGAGTAAGGTTTTTTAATGTAAGTTGAATAGTTCGCTGCTCTCTTACATGTTTTTTTAGGAAGTTGAAGAGCTTAATCAGATAAGAATGGGCCCAGAGGATGTCACTGCGGTGACTGGCTTTTGGCAAAGAATGAAAAACAACTCCATATAGAAACATAGAAAATAGGTGCAGGAGGAGGCCATTCGCCCCTTCGAGCCAGCACCGCCATTCATTGTGATCATGGCTGATTGTCCCCCATCAATAACCTGTGCCCACCTTCTCTCCATATAGAGGTGTATAAGATCATGAGAGGTATAGATCGGTGAGATGCACTAAGTCTCTTGCCCAGAGTAGAATCGAGGAGCAGAGGACATAGAAACATAGAAAATAGGTGCAGGAGTAGGCCATTCGGCCCTTCGAGCCTGCACCGCCATTAAATATGATCATGGCTGATCATCCAACTCAATATCCTTTACCTGCCTTCTCTCCCTTTAGCCACAAGGGCCATATCTAACTCCCTCTTAAATATAGCCAATGAACTGGCCTCAACTACCTTCTCTGGCAGCGAATTCCACAGATTCACCACTCTGTGTGAAAAATGTTTTTCTCATCTCGGTCCTAAAAGACTTCCCCCTTAAACTGTGACCCCTTGTTCTGGACTTCCCCAACATCGGGAACATTCTTCCTGCATCTAGTCTGTCCAACCCCTTAAGAATGTTGTAAGTTTCTATAAGAACCCCCCTCAATATTTTAAATTCTAGCGAGTACAAACCGAGTCTATCCAGTCTTTCTTCATATGAAAGTCCTGACATCCCAGGAATCAGTCCAAATGTTTATCCAAATGTTTTAAAAAATCAGAATATTCTCAATTTTACGGTTCGCTCTGGCAGAGCATCCCGGATGCAGACTCCCTCTTCGTGAAATAGTGGCTCCCAAGGTGCCTCTTAAATCTCTCCCCTCTCACCTTACACTTAACCCCACTGGTTAGAATTATCGCCAATTGATCTTGTACACGTCAACAAGGTCACCTCTTAGCCTCCTATGCTCCAAAGATAACAGTCCTGGCCTATCCAACCTCTCCCTGTAACTCAGGCCGTAGGTTTAGGAATTCCGGCTGGTCACGTAACTGAAATTGCATTCTGTACACCGTGCATTGTGCGCTGGTGTGGAGTGAGGGACTGTATGGGTGGTGGATGCGGTGCTGATCGAGCAGGGCTGTTATATTATGGCATCTGAAAGCTCCCTGTAGTAGCTCTTGGAGTTGAATCATCTCCAACCCGGATCGCCACTGTAGGAAAACATCCTGTTGGAAGAACCCAGCAGGTCAAGCAACATCTCTGGAGGCAGAGGGGTGGGTGACGCTTCGGGTCACGAGTCAAACGTGTTAAATTCATTAGTTCATATGTTGTAGGAGCAGAATTCGGTCATGAGGCTGAAAAAGTTCACTTAAAAAGATAGCCAAAGTACAAATTCTTAAGACCATACAAAGTAACTCAGCAGGTCAGGCAGCATCCCTGGAGAACATCGATAGGTGATGTTTGGGGTCGGACCCTCAGGTAGTGCTGAGGAGAAAATAAGCAGAGTGAAGAATATAGTGTTACATCTACAGAGAAATGCAAGCAAAACAAGTGCATGGCCTGCAACGAGGTCGGTTGAAGGATCGTGAGTACATTCTAGCTTAGGCAGGACCATTCAGTAGCCTGGTAACTGCGGGGGGGAAAGCTGTTCCTGAATCTAGTGGTGCAGGAGGATGGGATGAGATCATATAGAAACATAGAAAATAAGTGCAGGAGGAGGCCATTCGGCCCTTCGAGCCAGCACCGCCATTCATTGTGATTATGGCTGATCGTCCCCCTTCAATAACCCGTGCCTGCCTTCTCCCCATATTTTAAGAGCCCTATCTCTCTCTCTCTTGAAAGCATCCAGAGAACCGGCCTCCACCGCCCTCTGAGGCAGAGAATTCCACAGACTCACAACTCTCTGGTTGGAAAAGTTTCTCCTAATCTCAGTAGCAAATGGCCACAGATTCACAACTCTCTGGATGGAAAAGTTACTCCTCATCTCAGTCCTAAATGGCCGACCCCTTATTCTTAAACTGTGTACGGCCCCTGGTTCTGGACTCCCCCAACATCGCGAACATGTTTCCTGCCTCTAGCGTGTCCAAACCCGTAACAATCTTATATGTTTCAATAAGATCACCTCTCATCATTCTAAACTCCAGAGTATACAAGCCTAGCCGTTCCATTCTCTCAGCATATGACAGTCCCGCCATCCCTGGAATGAACCTGGTGAACCTACGCTGGGCTACCTCAATAGCAAGAATGTCCTTCCTCAAATTAGGAGACCAAAACTGCACACAATGCTCCAGGTGTGGTCTCACTAGGGCCCTGTACAACTGCAGAAGGACCTCCTTGCTCCTGTACTCAACTCCTTTTGTTATGAAGGCCAACAGGCCAAAACTGCACACAATACTCCAGGTGTAGTCTCACCATGGACCTGTACAACTGCAGAAGGACCGTTTTGCTCCTATACTCAACTGCGATGGTTGGGACTGGGGTGGGACGGGACGGGGCTGGACCGGTGGGGATCCTGGACCCCTATGAGCACCCAAAGGTGCAGACTCACTCATATAGAGGTGTATAAGATCATGAGAGGGAAAGGTACAAACTCATATAGAGGTGTATAAGATCATGAGAGGAATAGAGCGGGGAGATGCACTAAGTCTCTTTCCCAGAGCAGAATCGAGGACCAGAGGACACAGGTTGAAGGTGGAGAAAAAAAATTGAATGGAATCGGAGGGGTAATTTTTTTACATAGGTATGTGTATGGAACAAGCTGCCAGAGAAGGTAAGGTGTAGGAAAGAACTGCAGATGCTGGTTTAAATCGAAGGTAAACACAAAATGATGTAGTAACTCAGCGGGACAGGCAACATCTCTGGAGAGAAGGAATGGGTGTAGACTGTTTCTGGTCTGAAGAAGGGTCGCGACCCAAAACGCCAAAGCCTTTGTCCTGTCAAAGCCAAGTCATTGGATATTTTGAAGGCGGAGATTGACAGATTCTTGATTAGTAAGGGCGTCAGAGAAGGCAGGAGAATGGAGTTGAGATGTAAAGATAGTTCAGCCGTGTTTGAATGGCGGGGTAGACTTGATTGGCCTTGAAATAGTTAGTTATTAATTAATTGGTGTCATATTTAAGCCTTCCTGTTGTAAAGAGCCAATTGTAATGCATTTTGTGTCTTCCTTTGATTTAAACCAGCATCTGCAGTTCTTTCCTACACATTATCTTCTCTGGCAGCTTGTTCCATACACCCACCACCCTCTGTAAAAAATTACCCCTCAGATTCCAATCAATTCTTTTTTCTCCACCTTCAACCTGTGGAAAGGAAGGGTTGAGGGCGATATGGGCCAAATGCAGGCAATTTGCACCAGTCCTGCATGTGGACTTGGTTGACATGGACAAGGTGGGCGACAGAGCCTGTTTCCGTGCCGTACAGTTATAGAACCCTATGACTTGAACAACCAATAAAGACAAGGCGAGGGGTATCCGAGGAACCATCTATCGGGCTCCCTCTAACTCACAATTCACCCTGATTTGGAAGTTCTTCAGCTAGTTCTTCTTCATCGCTGGGTTGAAATCCTGGACCTCCCTCCCAAAATATGGCACTACCTTAATCAGAAGATCAGTAGTTCCAGGCTCATCCCACTTTCTCCAGGACTAGTTACGTAATGGGCGATAAATGCTGTAATCCGAGGGGGGGGGGGCTCTCTGTTGCGCTAGTTTGTACTATTTATTATGTGTTGATCATGTGGTATGCTGATTGTTATCGGTGCTAAGCAGCTGCTTGCTAAAAGCACGTATTGCCGTGTCTTATCAGTGCTAAGGAGCTGTATGAATTATTTGCTTGAGCACGTACTGACTATTATCTGTGTTGGGGGACTGCTCACTAATAATATGGATTGGTCAGAGTCTTCACCGGCCTGCGTGTTAAGAGCTGTGAAAGCTGTGAAAGCCTTTTGGAAAAACTGTTCTATTGGAGACAGGCAAGCCCAGGTAAAGGTACAACATGAATATGTGAGCAAGCTGAACTATTTGCGCTGACTAGAGCCTGCACCCTGGCCAAAGGACTATCTGCAAATATTTACACGAACTCCCAATATGCTTTTAGAGGGGTTCATGATTACGGACAATTATGGAAGAATGGGGGGGGGGGGGGGGGGGGGGGAGTGGTATCTCATAAAAATTGTTTTCTAATTTGCTACAGGCCATTATCTAGTCAGCTTGCTGTTATGAAAGTTAGAGCTCATACTGCGGGCTAAAGCCCCAAAGACATAGGCAATCGCCTTGCCGACGAGGCGGCTAAGAATGTTTCTAGAAGTTACCAAATTGTTGTGCCCCGAATGATGAGGCAGACTAAAAATTATACTAGTAATATGTCTCCCTCGGAAAAAGGAATGCCAACCATCCAAGAAGTACTTCAAATACAGGGGGACTGTCCTGCAGAGGTAAAACAGCTGTGGCAGGACCAAGGGTGTATGTACGATCCTGTCACTAGCTTATGGGTTACGCCTGCCGCCCAGACTTGTATGTCTGACAAGCTTGCTTTGTGGGTTATTGAATGTGTATACTTTGCAACTCATTGTGGGGCCAAGGCCGTAAGTGGTATGCTTTTAGAGACCTGGTGGCATGCAAAACTTCTGGACTTGTCCCAGCGATGTCTGATTTGTCAGCAGTATAATCCAGGTAAGGGCTTGCCCTGTGAACCAGGTAAGACCCCTTGATCAGCAGGTCCCTTTGAGACCTTGCAAATTGACTACATTGAGTTGGAAAGATGTCAGTGTTATAAGTATGTTGTAGTAATTGATGATGTTTTCAGTATATTGATAAGTTTGCGTTAGCAATTCTCATGTGTGTGGTAGCATTATGTTTTTGAATGAATCAGACCGAGAGGAAATATAAAGACTCAAGGGACTGAGTGTAGTATGTTTGAAAGATTCTGTGTGTAACTGATTTTACAAAGGATGTGAGTTTATTGCAATAGACAGAATCAGGGATTGTAAAATGAGCGAATGCAAGATGTTGTTAATAAATCATGTATCTAGGGCGTTACTGCGCTGTATAAAACTGCAGTTGCCGCGTGTCTGCCTAACACCGCCAGTACCATCTGTGTGTGAAACCATGTGGACAAATGAAATGGATTGAAGCTTCTCATTCACAGGTCAGGGCTGCATATGGTGAAGCCCAGCAGCTCAAAGTCCCATCTAATATTGAGCCAGGTTGCTATGTCGTGCTAAAGTCGAGGGTCGCGCTGCATCAGGTTCATCTGCACCACTGCAAATTGATTGGGGAGCCAATCAAAAGGGGGGAGAAGAGTAATTGGAGAAGAGTAATTTTATTTTAAATCAGCCAGAACAAGATTCTCCTACTTCTTGCAAAAAGTGCTTCTTGCAAAAAGTGCTTTATCCAATGTTGACCTGCTAGACTTCTGATAAGGTTATCCGTGTAGCCAGCAAACAAGGTCTGTCGACCTGCAGAGTTTTTTTTTGTTTTTACAATTCAGCTTTGCTTGGGAGTTGAATCCTTATGTTTACTTGTATCCTTATGAGTTTAGTTGTATCTAAATAAGTTTAAATGTTTAATCTTTAGTTGAATCTTGATAAGTTTAGTTTTTGAATCTTTAGTTACTATATTGTTAAGAAATGCGACTGATTATTGGACTGACTGACTGAAGGACGTTTAATTCAATTTAGTTAGAAATCAGCTTTTTGCGAGCCTTTTTGTGAGCTTTTGTATATTACAGATGAATTGAAATTAGGTGATTTATCCTGCCATGCATCCTGATGCTACTGCAGATGGAGGGAATTAAAGGAGAAATTTGACGATGTGTCCCAGGACATGCGTATAGAGTCTTACAGCTCTGTAATGGAGATGTGGTACAGTGCAATGGCCCAGTTGCCGTGTGATCCTGAAACGTCACCAAGATTGACTACTGTAACGGGATACTGCTTCAGCCTGATCTGCAGGTAGAATTAGATCACCGACACCTGTGGGGATTACCCTGTTGGTTTGGGGGTCCAAATTTAACTTTTTCTGCAGACGGAATCCCTTGGAAGACAACTTGGCAAAGGAACATTTGTTGATGAACTGTGCTATAAAGAGGCCTTGGTTACTAACCCATGGCTAGAGGAATGGAAACCGCTCATACAAACAAGGAGAAAAAGTGACATTTTGACAATACAGACTGATCAGAGCTTGTTCTAACGGACACACGATGCCTTGTTTTCGCCTGAGTCGGTAGCATGTTACCCTTCCAACTCAGTTGAAGGATTGTGCATACCCACCCCTGTTATAGATCCCAGACAGTATATACAACGATACTATGAAACGCCCCATCAGAAAATATAATGTTTACGTATGCCGAAAGCTTACTCACGTGTGTAAATGTGACAAGGAAAGGTAATTCGAGATACCTTTCTTGTTGGAATGAGACGGGCTACGGGTGTACTAGCGTTGAGGTGGTACACACACACACACACACACACACACACACACACACACACACACACACACACACACACACACACACACACACACACACACACACACACACACACACACACACACACACACACACACTCACCCACACTCACCCACACTCACCCACACTCACCCAATACTAAAATGCCAAGTAACTGCAGAATGTGTTGAATAGACAGGGTGTAAAACAAATGTTTAAAGCCTACTGTAAAGGCAGCTGGTGCTGAAGCAAAAACGTGCTTTCAATAACATCCAACAAACACACTCATCTGAGACAGAGCAGTCAGCTCTCTTGAATTATTCAACAGCGCCTGCACTCAGCGCCATCTTGACGTCACCCTCTCGCTTCTTGCCACGAACCGGAAATGACGCACTCAGCGCCTGCATGTCGCTAACCGGAAATGACGTCATCGGCGCCATCTTGCAACTAAGCGAAAATCACAGAATGAGCACCAATTTTGAAATTAAACATACTGATCTTATAAAATGTGTATTCACGCTTTATCCATCCGAAAACAGTTACAAGCAAGCCCTTTAAAAGCCAAGCCAATTGGATAAAAACACTTTGCAAGCCAACAAAACACATTTGCTGAAAGCCCTTTAAAAAGCCAACCCAATTGGGCAAACACTTTGCAAACAACAAACACATTTGCTGACAACCAAATCCCGGGGACTCACCCTGAAGTAGACGTGCGTTCAGTGTTATTCTCAGTTCAGAAAGCCGTGACCCTCTCGCTTCCTCCGTCTGGCAGAGACTGAGTGAGCTACGGCACGTCCGTGTTTTATAGTCCCTCCCCCCTGCCGCCAGTGAGGGCAGCAGAGAAAATGGTGAATTTTCTTTAAACACTAATATCTCTCTGCTTTTTCATCGCTGGGAAAAATCTTGTTTACGTATGCCAGTCCAGTCTTGCGGAGGGGGGCTCTGAGAGAGGTGGCCAAAAGTGACGGCCGCAAGTGGTGGCGTTCTCTCGGAAATCACATCACAGTAAATCAAAAGCGGTCAAGATCTTAATTTTAGTAATATATAGATAGATAAATACTGGTACACAAGCTCATTAACAGATAATTCAGACAAATAATTAATCCATGAGCAAACGTATTTACTTCCTCTGATTCAGCGTCTGAAGTTCACATTTAAAGGATGATCATGCTGTAATGGACAGTCATAGATTGATAGAACAGGGAAACAGGCCCTTCAATGCATCGGGTCGGTGCTGTCCATGAACCACCCTACAGAGGCAGGAATGTTTTGGAGGAATATGGACCAGGTGCAGGCAAGTGTGTAGGTTCAGCATCATGGTGGGGACTGACCAGTTGGGCAGTAGGGCTGGCTTCTGTGATGTCCAATGAGATTCTTTGACTCTATAGCACTCATAGTCACAGTCAGAGAGTGATACAATGTGGAAACAGGCCCTTCGGCCCAACCTGCCAACAATGTCCCAGCTACACTAGTCCCATTGCCTGTGCTCGGTCCATATCCCTCAAAACTGTCCTATTTATGTACCTGTCTAAATTTTTCATAAATGATGGGATCGTTCCAGCCTCAACTACCTCCTCTGGCAGTTTGTTCCATACACCCATCACCCTTTGTGTGCAAAAGCTACCCCTCAGATTCCTATTAAATCTTTTCCCCTTCGCTTTGAACCTATGTCCCCTACTCTGGGCAAAAGACTGTGCATCTACCTGATCTATTCCACCCATGATTTTGTATACCTCTATAAGATCTCCCCTCATCCTCCTGCGCTCCATGGAATAGAGACCCAGCCTACTCAATCTCCCCATATAGCTCACACCCTCTGGTGCTGGCAACATCCTCGGAAATTGTTTCTGAACCCTTTCAAGCTTGACAATATCTTTCCTATAACATGGTGCCCAGAACTGAACACAATATTCTAAATGTGGTTTCACCAACATCTTCTACAACAGCAACATGACCTCTCAACTTTTTTACCCAATACTCTGATTGATGAAGGCCAAAGTGCCATAAAGCCTTTTCGACCATCTTATCTACCTGCGACTGAACCTTCAAGGAACCATGCACCTTAACTCCTAGTTCCCTCTGCCCTACAACACTCGCCAGAGGCCGACAATTTACTGTGTGGGTCCTGCCCTTGTTCGATGTCTCAAAATGCAAAATCTCACACTTCTCTGTTTTAAATTCCAACAACCATTCCTTCGCCCACCTGGCCAATCGATCCAGATCCTGCTGCAATCTTTCACAATCATCTTCACTATCTTCAAAACCACAAACTTTTGTATCAACAGCAAACTTGCTAATCTTGCCATATATGTCCTCATGCAAATCATTGATGTAGCTGACAAACAGTAACGGGCCCAACACCGAATCCTGAGGCACACCACTAGTCACAGGCCTACATTCTGAGTGGCAATCTTCCACCATCACTCTCTGCTTCCTTCCATGGAGCCAAATTTCTATCCATTCAGCTATCTCTCCTTGGATGCCATGCGATCTAACCTTCCAGTGCAGCCAACCACGCTGAACCTTGTCGAAAGCCTCATTGAAGTCCATGTACACAACATCTACAGCTCTGCCCTCATCAACCTTTTTGGTCACGTCTTCAAAAAAATCAATCAGATTTGTGAGGCACTATCTCCCACAGACTAAACCATGCTGACTGTGCCTAATCAGCTCTTGCCCATCCAAATGCCTGTGTATCCTATCCTTCAGAATACTCTCCAGTAACTTACCAAATACAGATGTTAAGCTCACCGGCCTATTTTCCCTGCAGCCCTTCTTGAAAAGAGGTACAACTTTTGCCACCCTCCAGTCTTCCTGCACCTCTACTGTATTTAAGGACGACTCGTAAATTTCAACCAGGGCTCCCACAATTTCCTCTCTAGTTTCCCTCAATAATAATAATAATAATTTATTTTATTTGCGGGCGCCTTTCAAAGTCTCAAGGACACCTTACAGAAATTAACAAGAGTAAAAAAAAACATATAATCGGAGTAAAATATATGATAAAGACATCACCAATACACAAATTAAAGACAGAATTCGATCCAAAGGCAAAAAAAAATCAAAAACACAATGTGAAGAGAGAGCAGCGGCAGCTAAACCGCGCTAGCGTACACTCTCCCTTCCGACAGCCATCTTGGACACAAACTAAAATATTCACTTACACACAAAAAATCATCGCCCCACAATGGTTACCACTGCGGTGGAAGGCACAATGTCCAGTCCCCATCCCCAGTTCTCCCAAAGTCAGGCCTATTGAGGCCTCCGCTATTGCCTCTATGGAGGCCCGATGTTCCAGGCCGTTCTGGCCGGGTGCTGTCCTCTGATATTTCAGATCAGGCCCTGGAGATTTGTCTATCTTCAAACACGACAATACCTTCAGTAATTCTTCGACAGTAACCCTGACTGCTCTCAAGTCACTTCCAGTGACTGCACCAATTTCCTCTGTCCTATTGTCTTTCTCCTCCGTAATTACAGAGGAGAAATACTCATTTAGGACCTTGCCCATCTCCTGTGGCTCCACACAGAGGTGACAGCTTTGGTTCCTGAGAGGTCTCACTCTCTCTCTACTTACCCTTTCCCCCCTTATATATTTATAAAATCTTTTGGGATTGTCTTTTATGCTACCCGCCAGAGTTATTTCCTGGCCCCATTTTGCCCTTCTGCTTTCCTTTTTTAGTTTATGAAACTCCTCCAGGGATGGACTTGATCCCAGCTGCCAATAGCTGTCCCATGCATCCTTCGTGTTTTTGACTAACGTTTGAGGGGAAAAAATATATTTCCCAGTTTATATTGGGAAAGTTAAAATCCCCTACAACAACAATTTGACCTGCAGCTGTCTACAATCTCCCAGCACATTTGTTCTTCTAATTCCTGTTGACTATTCGGTGGTCTATAGTACACCCCCAACAAGGTGACCTGTGGAAAGAGACCCTTCGGCCCAACTTTCCCACACCGGCCAACATGTCCCGTCTGCGTTAGTCCCACCTGCCCCATATTTAGCCCATATCCCTCCGAACCGGTCTAATCCATGTACCTGTCTAACTGTTTCTTAAACTTTGGGATAGTCTCAGCTTCAACTACCTCCTCTGTCAGCTCATAGCATAAAGTTACCCCTCAGATTCCTACTTAAATCTTTCCCCCTTTCACCTTAAACCTATGTCAACTGGTTCTTGATTCACCTACTCTGGGCAAGAGACTACACCTACACGATCTATTTCTCTCATGATTTTGTACACCTCTATGAGATCACCCCTCATCCTCCTGCGCTCCAAGGAATAGAGTCCCTGCCTGCTCAACCTCTGCCTATAGCTCAGGTCCTCGAGTTATGGCAACATCCTCGTAAATCTTCTCTGTACCCCTTCCAACTTTACAACATCTTTCCTATAACATGTTGCCTGGAACTGAACACTGTACTCTGAATGCGGCCTCACTGACATCTTATACAACAGTAACATGACCTCCCAACTTCTGTACTCATTAGGGAGTAAGTCAGCGGGACAAGTAGCATCTCTGGATAGAAGGAATGCGTGACGTTTTGGTCAATGCTGTGGCGGTCCCTGGGGGGTAGGCCACTCCTTAGATCATCCCCCTCGCCGATTGAGGGACAGGGACGTGGTCTGCTACGGGGTTTCCAGACCACCCTGGGTGTGTGCTCTCAGTGTGTATGGTGTGCTCTCGCTGTGAGGATTAAAGACTACTGTTTGAACCTGCCTGGCGTCTGGCATTTTCCTGACCTCGTCCAGGCTGCTACATTCATGACCCCGCCATTCATCGCACGTCGTGATGGATAGCAACGCTGTTGCACTTAAGCTCCCTACTCTGTGGACCGAAGAGCCTGACATCTGGATCCAGCAGGCAGAGGCACAATTTGCTGTGAGAGGTATAGGGGGGTTTCACGTAAGGTCACCGGGTCATAGGGCTTGACGCACGGAGCCGCTCAATCCATCTGGAGGGCATCCGTAACTTCCTCTATATGTTATTAATGCAAGAAACGCGTACTTTCCTACCTGTTAATAAACGTCAAAATGTTGAATTTTTGTGCTGTAAATAATTGTGGAAGTCCGTGTAAATGTGATACACTTGTACCCAACTTCAAAATTCCAAACGTGAAGTGAAATGAAGGTAAAGAGAAGCGAGAGCTGAAGGGACAACAACAGCTAAAGTGCTTGGCGAACATTGGCCATGCAGATATCGGAATTGAAAATATTAGGAATTATCGCATTTGCTCACTGCATTTCATCAACAGTAAGGCATTATTTGTGTTTTTCTTGATTCCTTTGGTATCTAAAAATTCTCAGGAGATAAATCTGTCTGTAAATTTTGCTTCAGAGGCGTTTTCTTTTTGTATGTAAAAACCCACTTGACAACCATGGGCGATTTTTAAAATTTACTGCCAGATTTATCACTTCTGAAACATTTTAGATGCCAAAGGAATCAAGAAAAAACACAAATAATGCATTATTGTTGATGAAATGCAGTGAGCAAACGGCCAATACTCACCAAGCACTCTGGCTGTTGTTGGCCCTTCAGCTCTCGCTTCTATCTACCGTTATTTCTCCTCACTTTTGGAATTCTGAAGTAGGATAAATGTCTCTCACGCTTATCCCGATTTCCATTATTATTTACAGCACGAAAATTGACAATTTCGACGGGTTTTAACGGGCCCGCTACGCTGAAAACAATGGTAAGTGCTCACCTGCAGTTCATCGCTTGTACTCCACTTGACGTAGGGTAGCAACAGTACGGGTCATGGGTCGTGACCCGACCGCCGTGAAACCCCCCTATTACAGCAGATGAAACAAAATACTATTACGTGGTCATCGCGCTTGACCAAGCGACTGCGAGGCGAGTTAAGCCTTTCCTCAGAGCTCCCGTTAACTAACAAACATAGGAATTCCTTATCAGGAGGTTTGGCCTTGGTGACTCTGAGCCGGGCAGCTCGGATTCTCCGAATGGACGGCCTGGGCGACCGGCGTCCGTCTGCCCTCCTGGAGGACATGCTCACGCTAATGGAGGACCACGAACTTTGTTTCCTATTTAAGTTTTCTTACCTGCAGCAACTCCCGCCTGACATCCGCCTGCAGCTCACCAGGGATCCCTTTACTGACATGCAGGAGCTGTAGATGTCTCGCCAGCGGGACCTGGAAGCGTTGACCATCCTTCCCGCGGCGTTTGGAGGCTCAGAGCAGATCGGGACAGCGATCCACCGGGTCTCCGCTGCTCCCAGTCGGTCCCCGCGGCAAAATCCGGCCGCCTTTGGGCATTCAAGCCCAGACACGTCTTCCCAGCACGGCCCGCCTGCAGTTCCACCCAACGCCAGCAGGTGTTGGTGCTATTACCATCGTCGCTGGGGATCTGCAGTCAGGCAATGTCACTCACCCTGTTCATTCCCGGGAAACGAAGGGGCCGGTCGTCAGTGATTCCTTCGGCTGCCGGCAAACTTCATCGCGTCTTTGCCTGGGATCGTCGCACTGGAGGTCGATTCCTCGTGGACACTGGTGCGGAAGTGAGTGTTCTGCCTCCCTCCATCGCTGACATCCATGCGGACAAACGGGGTCCCCTCCTCACCGCGGTGAACGGGAGTGCTATTCGCACCTACGGGGTTCGCACCATCTCCCTCAAATTTGACCACAGCTCCTTTTAATGGGAGTTATCCATTGCCGACGTTTCCCAGTCGTTGCTGAGTGCCGACTTCCTTCGAGTCCATTTACATAGAAACATAGAAAATACTGAGGTGATATACTCAGTGAGGACCTTGTTCATCTCCAGTGGCTCCACACAGAGATGACCGCTTTGATTCCCGAGGGGACCCACTCTCTCTCTAGTTACATTTTCTCCCATGTATTTATAAAATCTCTTGAGATTGTCCTTTATGCTATCTGCCAGAGCTATTTCATGGTCCCATTTTGCCCTTCTCATTTCCTTTTTGAGTTTGGGTAAAATTGATCCCAGTTACCTGTCCCATGCATCCTTCTTATTCTAGATCAGAGCCTCCATTTCCCTCAACAGCCAAATTTCCTTACGTTTGCCTGCCTTGCCCTTCACTCTATCAGGGTCGAGCTTATCCTGAGCTATCTTAAGTGCACTTTTAAAAACATTCCACTTGGCAGATTTTCCTTTCCCCTCTAATAACCTGCTCCAATCAACTTGAGCGAGACCTTCTCTCATACCCTCAAAATAGAGCTTAACCCAATTTAGCATATTAACATGTCTCTGTCCCTATCCATAACTATCTTAAATCTAATTGAACTGTGATCACTGGCCCCAAAAGGCTCCTCCATGAACACTACATTAACTTGTGCTTCCCAATTTCCCAAGACTAGATCAAGTGTTGCCCTCTCCTGTGTGGTGGCCTCTACATATTGCACACGAGGGACAATTTACAATTTTAATGAAGCCAATTAACATAAAAACCTGTACGCCTTTGGAATGTGCAAGGAAAATGGAGCACATGGAGAAAGCCCACATGGTCACCGGGTGAAGGTACAAACTCTGTACAGACAGTCCCCGTAGTCAGGATCAAATCTGGGTTCCTGGCGCTCTAAGGCAGCAACACTGCCACCATGCCGTCCATGTATAACCTCTCTCTCAGAATACTCTCTAGTAACTTTCCATCTACAGATGTTAAACTCACCAGCCTATCACCATCCCAACATTTTCCCTGCAACCCTTCTTGAATAGAGGGAGGACATTTTCCACTCTCCAGTCTTCGGCACCTCTCCTGTATTTCAAGACGACTCGTAAATTTCAAAGAGGGCTCCAGCAATTTCCTCGCAGGTTACCCACAATGCCCTCAGATATATCTGATCAGGCCCTGGAGATTTGTCCACCTTCAAACGTGATGGTACCTTCAGCACCTCTTCGACTGTAACACTGACAGCTCTCAAGCCACTTCCATTGACTGTCCTAAGTTCCTCCATCCACCTGTCTTTCTCCTTGGTAAATACTGAGGTGATATACTAAGTGAGGACCTTGCCCATCTCCAGTGGCTCCACACAGAGATGACCGCTTTGATTCCTGAGGGGACCCACTCTCTCTCGAGTTACATTTTTTCCCATTATGCTATCTGCCAGAGGTATTTCGTGGTCCCAGTTTGCCCTTCTCATTTCCTTTTTGAGTTTGCTCCTTAGTTGCCGCCTGGGGTACACTTGACCTAGGATACACTTGATCCCAGCTACCTGTCCCATGCATCCTTCTTGTTCGAGACTGGAGCCTCAATTTCCCTCGACAGCCACGTTTCCTTACGTTTGCCTGGCTTGCCCTTCACTCTAACTTATCCTGAGCTATCTTCAGTACACTTTTAAAAACATTCCACTTGCCTGATGTTCCTTTCCCCTCTAATAACCTGCTCCAATCAACTTGAGCGAGACCCTCTCTCATACCCTCAAAGTAGAGCTTAACCCAATTGAGCATTTTAACACGTCTCTGTCCCTATCCATAACTATCTTAAATCTAATTGAACTGTGATCACTGGTCCAAAAAGCCTCCTCCACGAACACTCCATTAACTTGCCCTTCCCAATTTCACAAGACTAGATCAAGTGTTGCCCTCTCCTGTGTGGTGGCCTCTACATTTGCTGGAGAAACTCTCCTGAACACCTTTGAGAAATTGCACCCATCTAAACTCTTCACACTATGATTTTCCCAGTCAATATTGAGAAAGTTAAAGTCCCCTACTACAACAACCTTATTTGACCTGCAGCTGTCTGCAATCTCCTGGCATATTTGTTCTTCTACTTACTGTTGACTATTTGGGGATCTGTATTACACACCCAACAAGGTGATCATCCCTTCTTTGTTTCTCAGCTCCACACATACAGTATAGCCCCACTAGACGAATCTCTGACCACTGCCTCGACATTCTCCTGAATCAATAATGCATGCCCCCCCTCCTCTTTTACCCTCACCCCTGTCTCTCCTGAAGCACCTGTTCCCCAGAACATTGAGCTGCCATTCCTGCCCCTCTCTTAACCAGGTTTCACTAATGGCTACAACGTCCCAGTCGCTCGTACCTATCCATACCTTAACCTCATCTGCCTTGCCAGTCAGGCCCCTTGCATTAAAATACGTACAGTTAAACCAACCCTTCTTCCACAATCTCCACCATTCTCCTGCCTATTCTCTCCTCTAAATTCTTTATACTGATCCCACAGAATTTTGATTTGTTTAATCTCACCACATTTTCATTGATCACCCAGATTACAGTACCCACCTACACCGTGGAGACGGTTTACAGAGGACAATTGTATGCACAGGCATGTACGTCTTTATGATGTGGGGGGGAAATTGGTGCACCATTAGGTCAGAGGGAGAATGTGCAAACTCCACACAGTCTGCACCCGTGGTCATGATGCAGACTGGGTCTCCGGCACTAAGACAGCAGCTCTACCAGCCTCGAAAGCATTGCCCAAATCTTGGATAATCAATAAAATGAATAATATTATCGAATCAAATCCATACAACACAGAAATTGGCCCTTCGCCCCCCTTAGTGCACTAATCCCATTTTTCTGCACTAGGAGCACATCCTTCTATGTTTTGCTATCTATGCATGTCTAAAGGTCCCTTAAACATGAAGATTGTGTCTGACAACCAACTCCTCTGATAACAGGTTCCAGATATCAACCACTCTCTTGTCAAATCTCCTGTCACACAGATTCCCTTTAAAATGTATCGAGTCCAGATAACAAGCTACTCATCCACTTGGCATTCTCTTCTGAAAAACAATCTACAGTAAAATCAAATCAAGTTTGTCCAACCTCTTCTTACAACTAATATTCTCTAGTCCATGCTAGCAAACCTCTTCTGAACCCCGTCTAAAGCCTCCACATCCTTTTTGTAATGGGGTGACCAGAACTGCACACAATTCTTCAAGTGTGGCCTAACCAAAGTTTTGTAAACATAGAACAGTACAACAATTCCCTTCAGCCCACAATGTTCATGCCAAACATGATGCCAAGTTAAACTGATCTCATCTGCTTGTACATACTCCATATCAGGCTGTTAACGTATCCCTTATAAACTCGCCATCTATACCGCAACCTTCTTTGTAAATCCAAAAAAGTATTCAGCTAGGACCATGCCTACCTCACGCGGCTCCACAAATAGATTACCCCTTGTTCACAAAGTGCGGGATTAACACAGTCGGTCAGTCAGCACCTGTGGAGGGAATGGACAGACGAATATAATTATTCAAGTTATAAAATATACCTCGTTAATATCATTAAGCTCGTGAGCAACTGTTGGATTGAATATGAGAATTCCAGGATCAATTTACACTCAAGATGGAGTTGGAGTTGGAGTGATGGTGTGAGGGGAAGCACTTGGGTAACTTACAACCCTACCATGTGATCACTGATGTCTTTAATTTAAAGTAATATCATCCTTGTACACCCCCACTGTTTGTCTTTGGTGTTGGCAGAGATGTCTGCGGTAGGCCCTACAGCAGCCGGGCGAGTGAGTGTGCGGATGGAGTGCATCTTGCGGCAGCTGCGTTATTGCGGTGGTCGTGGGCGGTCGCTGTAGTGATTGTCCTGCAGCCGCGTAGTCATCTATAATAGTAAGATTAAATGAGAACTTACCAGTTTGGAGTTTGATCTGTATTTTATGAGGAGTTACGATGAGGGATTACGTGAAGAAGAACCCGTCCAGCGCGCATGCGCGGCATACTTCAAAGCAGCGGTGTGGAATCACAGACAGACACAGTAATTGAAATAAACATAGTAACGAAAAGGAGAGCTTAGATACCAGTTTGATCTCTATTATTGAGGGTGGGAGCGGAGGGCACGTAATCCTTCATCGTAACTCCTCATAAAATACCGATCAAACTTCAAACTGGTAAGTTCTCGTTTAATCTTACTATTTTACTTCGGAGTCACGTGAGTGACTACGTGAAGATTTTAAAGCTCTGTGATTTCAAACCGTGTAACAGTTCATACTTCACTCACTCGTAATCAACCAATGAATCTGTTTGTAAAAACAATAATGGCATTTATTAATAATAACAAAAAAACAAATTGTTCCCCCGGGCTTTAATTATATATTTGCAGATTGTAATATTTTCTCTGCAAATAAAGCAGGTTTTGCCAACAGCTTATTATAAAAAGTTCTGAATGTTCTTTCCCCAGACCACCCCGCTGTAGCCAGGATGTGGTCTATTGGGACGTCCACTCTCTTAGCCGCCGACGTGGATGCTGCCTGGTGGAGTGAGATTTGTACATGTTAGTATTTATACCAGCAGCTTTCAGCACCTGCTTGAGCCATCTAGAAATGGTTTGGCTCGTCACCCGACCATAAGGTTTCTTGTGGCTGACCCATAAGGCTTTTTCACTCCCTCGATGGATTTAAGATGTATCTATATAGTACAGTAGGTGGGTCATGGCACATAACTGTGGTTCTGGTGGGTAGGCCCGGAATTCCATGACTGGATTAGATGTTCCTGGCCTGCTCTGTTTGACCAGCCCCTAGATAGTAAATGAGACATGGTCTGGAGTTATGATCATGTTGTCTAGTCGTAAAAGGTGAAGTGACTGGACTCTCTGTGCAGACAAGTGCCATCAGCATGACCGTCTTGAGAATTAATTGTTCCAGGATGAGGGACCTGGCTGGTGACCATCCCCTGAGGTATGTCAGGACCACACTGAAATCCCAGATATGGGTGTACCTAGATCTAGGGGGATTAGAGTTGAATATCCCCCTCATGAGTTTGACCACCAGCGGGTGGGACCCCATGGCCTGTTGTCCTGGTGCCTGTATTAAATAGGCAGACAGGGCACTTCTGGCTGTGTTGATGGCGCTGTAGCTGGGTCCTTCATTGTGGTAAAGGCCTGCCAGGAACTCCAGTACATTGGTGACTGTTGTGGTTGAATAGGTGGTTCCTGTATCCAAACAGTATTTCTTGATACTAGATAAGTACTGTTTCCTTGTAACTATACGGTGGGATGCTGTCATGGTGTTGATGGTGTTTTCTGAAAATCCCAGGCTCAGCAAAGGCCTTTTCAAAATCTGCAACCCAGGAGTTTGGTTTTATTATGGCATGGGTGGCTTGTGCCAGATACTGGGTGGGTTAGCAATTCTGGGTTACTGGGAAAAGTCATAGGGGTCTCGACGATCATGTCGAGCAGCACTGGAAACCATGGCTGAGTAGGCCAGTCGGGTACTATCAAAATACCTGAAGCAGAGTCCATTTGTATTTTGCGTAGTACCCGACTGATGAGGCAGAAGGGAGGAAATGCATAAAAGAAGAAATTTCCCCAGTCCAGCGCGAACGCATCTACCGCTGCTGCCTCAGGGTCTGGTTCCCAAGCGACATACATAGGAACCTGGTGATTTAGTCTGGATACAAATAGATCGATATCTGGCGTACCATATTGCTTGGTAATTTTAGCAAATACTTTGGGATTTAACATCCATTCGGTGTTGTCATTGAATTTGCGTGACCTGGTGTCTGCCACTGTATTTAGCTTACCCGGCAGGTAAGTTGCTGATAGCCAATTATGTCTGTCGACATACCATTGCCAGATTGTGTTGACCAATTTGTCGCATGATATCGATTTTATGCCGCCCATATGGTTAATATAGGCCACCACCGTAGTATTATCTATTTGTAAACGAACATGCAAGTGATGCATATTTGTTGAATATGCTTTTAATCCATAAAATGCACCCAACATTTCTAGATAATTTATGCCCATTGTAAGTAGTAACGATGACTCTGTGTTAGTCCATCTACCACCTGTGCTGGATATGGAATTAGTTGCTCCCCAGCCTTGAGCACTGGCATCTGTTTGGATAACTAATGTAGGGTTATCTATGCCAAATGCTCTCTAGCCACCACTGTAGCTCTGATATTGCTTCAGTGGGTAATTTCATGATTCGGTCAAAATGACCTGCATGTCGTTTTAGTGCCTGCACTTTTGCTCTTTGATAGTGCAAAGGTCCAAATTGTGTAGCTGGAAATGCTGCTACAATTTTCCTTATTACTCTCACCACTTGTCGAATGGTTGGTCGATCGTTGACCATTAAATTGTTACATGTTTGTGCCAATTCAGCTGTTTTTGTCTTTGGCAAAGTTACAGACATGTGGACTGAGTTAATTGTGAAGCCCAGATAGTCCATGGTTGTGGATGGCTTCAGCTTAGATTTATCTGGATGTAAGACAAATCCCAAGGTTTCAAACAATTGTTTGGTAGCTGACACAGCCAATTCCATGGTTTTGCCTACTATTAAGATATCATCAAGATATGCCATGACAATATGTTTGTCTTCTTAATATTGCTTGCCATGAAGTATCCTTTGGAAATCAGCTGTTTGGCAGTTACAAACGATTCCATTTTGACATACTTAACAAACATATTTAGTGAAGTTAAGTCAATGATGATGCGACATCCACCATCTTTTTCAGATTTAGTGAATATATTAGAGACAAATTCTAAGGGTTCATGTTTGTTTTTCTCAATGATACTCTTTGTGATTAACCTCACCAGTTCAGCTTGTCTCTCTCTTTTTTCTTTAACTGAGAGGGAAAAGACCCTTTGGGGTGAATTCTGAACTGGTGGCAAGTTTTCTAGAGTAAACTCTATTTTGTATCCACGAATGCTGTTGAGTATATACTTGTCATTCGTGATAGACTTCCATGCTTGTTCAAACAGGTGTAATCTCCCCCCTGTTAGTATAGAGCCCCCACTTTCTATATGCTGGTAGGAACCAGACCCACCTACCTCCATGGTTATGGGTGTTTCTTTTGCTTCTTTGTCGGACGATGAGTCTCCTGTTGTGTTGTCTGACGTGTTGCTGTTGGTTGGGGGTGGCGCATTTTCCATGGGGTCCGCTCTGGCCTTGGCCTAAAAAAGGCTTCCGGTGGTGATGTGCGGATCCCGAGCTTTCACCAGTCCCATAAGGTAGACGTTGACTGGTGGATGCGGTGGGGTACTGCCGCTGGGGTTTAGTGGGTTTGCTCGTCCCGGGGCCTGCTCTCATGAGGCCAAATGTTTTGGACTCCTCCTCCATATCTTTTACTTTCTTGGAGAGGTTTTTGCCGAAGAGCAGGATTTCTGGCTCTGTGGTCGGCGTTTTGCACAAACCCGCGAATTTCGGGTTGAGGGCGAGTCTTATAATCTCCTTGCGGAGGTTGTAAATTTCAAACTGGGTATTGCACAGCAGTGCGAGTGTATCCTGCTGATTCGTGGTCATTTCTGTCCCATCCACAGAATGAGCATACGAAGTGATGGCTGACGTCAGGAGCCTGAGAATCCGCTGTAGTTTGAGCTCTTGATTGCGGATATTTGGCCCAACGTGCCGCCAGATTTGGCTGTTGACAGCCGGCACGCTGAGCGAGGCGCAATTCTCAGGGGCCGAATATAGCTCTAGGGCCTCATTAACTACCTGCTGCTCTAGGGGCTTGAAGGATAGGTAGTTAACGCTGGCCGCCTGTTTTTGCTCTAATGGCCGTCCTGCACGTGGAACTGCCACATAGCGATCTACCACAGCCAGCAGCTCTTCCTGTTCCTGTACCCCAAGCGTACTCCCGACATCTTCGGCCAGTGACCCCTCTTCTTGACCAGCCCAGCCCTGGACGCCAAAGATGAGGGGGAAGCGATGGCCAGTGCGTGAGGCACTGTGGTGAGAGTGCCTGAACTCCCTCTGCGAGACTGCCCCTCTCGAAGCTAGTCTCGCTGCAGCATACGCTCCACGAGCCGCTCCATGCGGCTGTCTCTGCCCCGAGCGGGCGGTGAGACGTCCCTGTCCGAAGAATCGGAAACCACCGGCCGGTTAGTCTTCTGTGCTGCTTTAAATCCAGCCCGCTGCTCAGGCTGCGCTAGCGGGACTGGGCTCGGCACGGTGTCGGGGATGGCAGATCACTGGGTTAGCGGTCCTACCACCTCTTGCCCCCCACTGATGGAACGCTCCTCCGTTGGAGTCGAACGGGGGGCAGATCTCTTGGATAGTCTTGTTTTGTTCATGTTCACCCTGTTGAAACAAAACAAAACCCTTGTTTTCCAGAAAAAAACCTCAGAATAAATTTACCTGACGGTCCTTCTTTTTAAACTTTAGCGGGAGCGCCTGACTCCCGCTGCGTCGCTGTTGCACTGCGTGAACGCAATGTCGCGCATACGTGCTGGACGGGTTCTTCTTCATGTAGTCACTCACGTGACTCCGAAGTAAAATCAATGATTTGGATGAGAACATAGACGGCAAGATTAGCAAGTTTGCAGATTATACTAAAGTGGGCGGTTTTGCAGATAATTAAGATGGTTGTGAAACATTGCAGCAAGACCTTGATCGATTGGCCAGGTGGGCTGAGGATTGGTTGATGGAATTTAATACAGAGAAATATGAGTTGTTGCTTTTTGTGATGTCTAACAAGGACAGGACCTACACGGTGAATGGTAGGGCTCTGGGGAATGTTGTCGAGCAGAGTGATCTAGGCGTGCAGGTACATAGTTCCTTGCAAGAGCGGAACTCACTATCAAATCACGGAGGGGACAGGGGACACAATTTTTTGGCGGCTACGCGCGCATGCGCACACTCACACACACTCGCGAGGGATGGGTGGGGAGAGGGGGGGAGAGGAGGGGAGGGGGAGAGAGGGGGGGGGAGAGAGGGGGGGGGAGAGAGGGGGGGGAGAGAGGGGGGGGAGAGGGGGAGAGGGAGAGAGAGGGGGAGAGAGAGGGAGGGGAGAGAGAGGGGGAGAGAGGGGGGAGAGAGGGGGGAGGGAGGGGGGGAGAGGGGGGGGGAGAGAGGGGGGGGGGAGAGGGGAGGGGGGGGAGAGGGGAGGGGGGGGAGGGGGGGGGGAGAGGGGGCACCCAATGTCCAAACTCCTTCCGCAGCCCGTGCCACATGAAGAGGGAGGCTACCAGGGCCATTGTCGCCCTGATAGAGGGATGCGCAAGCCCATGGAGCACCTCAAACACCCTGCACCGCCAGGAGATAGGGACGATGGGTCGCGGAACTCCAGAGGAGACATCGCACAGCAGCTTTGCGCCCCCTGGACCACAGACAACGTCCTCCAACTGCAGGCCCGAAACTGCCATACGATAGGCGGCCATCTCCTCATCGACCAGCTGAGTGGCTGCCAGGGCGAAATAATTAATAATCTCAGTGACTTGGAGAACTGCGTGGAATGGAATGCAGGTCTCGATAAGGCATCGGCAATTTGCCCTCAACGAAACGGATGGAGGTGGTGTACTCGGACACATACGCTAAACTGCCCCTGCTGCCGGGCAGACCACGGGTGTGAAACCTTGGCGAGCGCGAAGGTTAGCGGCATGTGATCCGTAAATGCAGTAAAAGGCCTCCCCTCCAGGAAGTAGCAGAAATGGCATACGGTGAGTTACAGGGTAAGTAGCTCGCGGTCGAAAGCGCTGTAACAGCGCTGAGCACCACTGACATACCCGCTGAAGAAGGCGAATGGCCGCCAGCATCCGTCAATGAGCTGCTTCAACACTGCCCCAACCGCAACCTCAGAAGCGTCCAATGTCAGTTGGGGCATCCTCTCGTGGGTGGGCGAGCATCGTGGCCTCAGCCAGTGTCACCTTAGCCCTCTCGAATGCCGCTGTTGCTTCCACGGACCATTCAACCTCCCTGCGATGACCAGCAATCGGGTGGAAAAGCGGTCGCATGACTGCGGCTGCTGCCGGCAAGAAGCGGTGATAAAAGGTGTCCATCCCCACAAATTCTTGTAGGCCCCTAACTGTGGTCAGACGGGGGAACCTGCGGACAGCATCCACCCTGGCCGGCAGAGGCACCACCCCCTGTGGATTTACTCGGTGGCCGAGGAAATCGATAGCCATCACCCCAAAACGGCACTTGGACGAGTTGATGGACAAACCAAAATCGCTGAGGCGCTGACACAGCCGACGGAGATGAATGCAGTGCTCCTGCTGTGAGCGACTGGCCATGAGTATGTCATCCAAGTATACGAAGACGAAGTCCAGGCCGCGGCACACACAGTCCATAAGCCACTGAAAGGCCTGCGCAGTGTTCATCAACCCAAACGGCATCCGTACAAATACGAATAGTCAAAATGAAGTTATAATGGCGGTCTTCGGGATATCGTCGGGGCGGACCAGAATTTGGTTGTACCCTCGCATGAGGTCCACCTTGGAGAATACCGATGCTCCGGCCATATGGGCATTGAAGTCCTGAATGTGCAGGACCGGGTACCTGTCTGCAACGGTCACATCATTCAGGCGACGGTAATCTCCACATGGGCGCCAGCCCCCGTCCGCCTTGGGGACCATGTGGAGCGGTGATGCCCATGGGCTATCGGAGGGATGCACGATGCCATCGCCTCCATCAGGCGGAACTCCTCCTGAGCCAGACGAAGCTTGTTTGGCGCGAGACGGTGCACCCGGGCGTGCACAGGCGGGCCGGTAGTAGGGATATGCTGCTCCACCACGTGCTTGGGGGTGGAGGAGTGGAAGTGGGGTTCAAGGATGTCCGGAAAATCCGCCAGGATGCGCGTGAAAGTCGCATCCACGGACGACAGGGGGCCATCAGGGCGTGATACGGGATCACCAAAGCGGAGGAAGACTGTCTCCAGCGTGACGGAGTGCACAAGGTGCCACCACTTGACATCCACGAGCCGTAAATAGGCTCGAAGGAAGTCGGCGTCCAGCAGCGGCTGGGAAACGTCGGCAATGACGAACTCCCACGAAAAGGAGCTGTGGTCAAAGTTGAGGGAAATGGTGCGAACCCCGTGGGTGCGAATAGCACTCCCGTTCACCGCGGTGAGGAGGGGACCCCGTTTGCCCGCATGGATGTCAGCGATGGAGGGAGGCAGAACACTCACTTCCGCACCAGTGTCCACGAGGAATCGACCTCCAGTGCGGCGATCCCACGAGAAGACGCGATGAAGTTTGCCGGAAGCCGAAGGAATCACTGACGACCGGTCTCTTCGTTTCCTGGAAATGAACAGGGTGAGTCATATTCCGTCATATTCCGTCTGGGGACCTTGGGTCCCTATGGCATTAACATTGAATTCTCCCAATTTTGCTAGCCCTTGCTGTCTCCTCCCCTTCCTTAACCCTCTAGCTGTCTCCTCCCACCCTCCCATCCGCCCGCCCTCGGGCTCCTCCTCCTCCTCCCCTTTTCCTTCTTCTTCCCCCCCCCCCCCCTGCCCCCCCCATCAGTCTGAAGAAGGGTTTCGGCTCGAAACGTCGCCTATTTCCTTCGCTCCATAGATGCTGCTGCACCCGCTGAGTTTCCCCAGCAATTTTGTGTACCTAGGGTGAGTGACATTGCCTGACTGCAGATCCCCAGCGACGATGGTAATAGCACCAACCCCCTCTGCTGGCGTTGGGTGGAACTGCAGGCGGGCCGTGCTGGAAAGACGTGTCTGGGCTTGAATGCCCAAAGGCGGCCGGTTTTGCCGCGGGGACCGACTGGGAGCAGCGGAGACCCGGTGGATCGCGGCCCCGACCTGCTCTGAGCCTCCAAACGCCGCGGGAAGGATGGTCAACGCTTCCAGGTCCCGCTGGCGAGATATCTACAGCTCCTGCATGTCGTTAAAGGGATCCCTGGTGAGCTGCAGGCGGATGTCAGGCGGGAGTTGCTGCAGGTAAGAAAACTTAATAGGAAACAAGGTTCGTGGTCCTCCATTAGGGTGAGCATGTCCTCCAGGAGAGCAGACGGACGCCGGTCGCCCAGGCCGTCCATTCGGAGAATCCGAGCTGCCCGGCTCAGAGTCACCAAGGTCAAACCTCCTGATAAGGAATTCCTTAAGGCCCCTATATTTGTTAGTTAACGGGAGCTCTGAGGAAAGGCTTAACTCGCCTCGCAGTCGCTTGGTCAAGCGCGATGATCACGTAATAGTATTTTGTTTCATCCGCTGTAATAGGGGGGTTTCACGGCATTCGGGTCACGACCCATGACCCGTACTGTTGCTACGCTAGGTCAAGTGGAGTACACTCGATGAACTGCAGATAAGCACTTACCATTGTTTCCAGCGTAGCGGGCTCGTTAAAACCTGCCGAAATGGTCAATTCTCGGGCTGTAAATAATTATGAAAATCGGGATAAGCGTGAGAGACATTTAGCCTACTTCAGAATTCCAAAAGTGAGGAGTAATAACGGTAGATAGAAGCGAGAGCTGAAGGGACAACAACAGCCAGAGTGCTTGGTGAGCATTGGCCATTTGCTCACTGCATTTCATCAACAATAAAACATTATTTGTGTTTTTTCTTGATTCCTTTGGCATCTAAAAAGTTTCAGAAGTGATAAATCTGGCAGTGAATTTTAAAAATCGCCCATGGTTCTCAAGTGGGTTTTTACATACAAAAATAAAACTCCTCTGAAGCAAAATTTACAGACAGATTTATCACCTGAGAATTTTTAGAAACCAAAGGAATCAAGAAAAACACAAATAATGCCTTACTTTTGATGAAATGTAGTGAGCAAACGCGATAATTCCCAATATTTTCAATTCCGATGTCTGCACGGCCAATGTTCGCCAAGCACTTTAGCTGTTGTTGTCCCTTCAGCTCTCGCTTCTATTTATCTTCATTTCGCTTCACGTTTGGAATTCTGAAGTTGGGTACATGTCTATCACACCCCGACCTCCATAATTTTTTACAGCGCAAAGATGCAACATTTTGGCGGTTTTTAACAGGGAGGAAAGTACACGTTTCTTGCATTAATAACATATAGAGGAAGTTACGGACGCCTTCCGGATGGATTGAGCGGCTCCGTGCGTCAAGCCCTATGACCCAGTGACCTTATGTGAAACCCCCTATACCTCTCACAGCAAATTGTGCCTCTGCCTGCTGGATCCAGATGTCAGGCTCTTCGGTCCACAGAGTAGGGAGCTTAAGGGCAACAGCGTTGCTATCCATCACGACGTGTGATGAATGGCGGGGTCACCAATGTAGCAGCCTGGATGAGGTCAGGAAAAGGCCAGACGCCAGGCAGGTTCAAACAGTAGTCTTTAATCCTCACAGCGAGAGCACACCACACACACTGAGAGCACACACCCAGGGTGGTCTGGAAACCCCGTAGCAGACCCTGTCTCTCAATCGGCGAGGGGGATGATCCAAGCAGTGGCCTATCCCCCAGGGACTGCCACAGCGTTGACCAAAACGTCACGCATTCCTTCTATCCAGAGATGCTACTTGTCCCGCTGACTTACACCCTAATGAGTACAGTAGTTGGGAGGTCATGTTACTGTTGTATAAGATGTCAGTGAGGCCGCATTCAGCGTACAGTGTTCAGTTCCAGGCAACATGTTATCGGAATGATGTTGTAAAGTTGGAAGGGGTACAGAGAAGATTTACGAGGATGTTGCCATAACTCGAGGACCTGAGCTATAGGCAGAGGTTGAGCAGGCAGGGACTCTATTCCTTGGAGCGCAGGAGGATGAGGGGTGATCTCATAGAGGTGTACAAAATCATGAGAGAAATAGATTGGGTAGGTGTAGTCTCTTTCCCAGAGTAGGTGAATCAAGAACCAGTTGACATAGGTTTAAGGTGAAGGGGGAAAGATTTAGTAGGAATCTGAGGGGTAACTTTATGCTATGAGCTGACAGAGGAGGTAGTTGAAAATGGGACTATCCCAAAGTTTAAGAAACAATTGGACAGGTACATGGATAGGACCGGTTTGGAGGGATATGGGCTAAATATGGGGCAGATGGGATTAACGCAGATGGGACATGTTGGCCGGTGTGGGCAGGTTTGGCCGAAGGGTCTCTTTCCACAGGTGAAAGGCGGAGAGCGAGGAAGAAAGGTTGGTTTAAACCACATGTATTTTAATGCAAGGGGCCTGACTGGTGAGGATCATGAACTTAGGGCGTGGATAGGCATGAGCGACTGGGACGTTGTAGCCGTGACTGAAACCTGGTTAAGGGAGGGTCAGGACCGGCAGCTCAATGTTCCAGGGTACAGGAGTTTCAGGGGAGAGAGGGGTGAGGGAAAACGAGGAGGGGGGGTTGCATTGTTGGTTAAGGAGAATGTCACGGCTGTGTTCAGAGGTGACATTACGGATGGTTCATCTAGTGAGTCTATATGGGTGGAGCTGAGGAACAAGAAAGGGATGATCATCTTGTTGGGGGTGTACTACAGACCCCCGAATAGTCAACAGGAATTAGAAGAACAAATGTGCCGGGAGATTGTAGACAGCTGCAGGTCAAATTGTTGTAGTAGGGATTTTAACTTTCCCAATATAAACTGGGAAATATAATTTTTTTTCTCCTGAAAGGTTAGTCAAAAACAAGAAGGATGCAATGGACAGCTATAGGCAGCTGGCATCATGTCCATCCCTGGAGGAGTTTCTGGAACTAAGGAGTAAACTTAAAAAGGAAATCAGAAGGGCAAAATGGGGCCAGGAAGTAACTCTGGCGGGTAGCATAATAGACAATCTTAAAAAGATTTTATAAATATATAAGGGGGAAAAGGATAACTAGAGAGAGAGTGAGACCTCTCAGGAACCAAAACGGTCACCTCTGTGTGGAGCCACGGGAGATGGGCAAGGCCCTAGATGAGTATTTCTCCTCTGTAATTATGGAGGAGAAAGAAAGTAGGACGGAGGAAATTGGTGCAGTCACTGGATTCATAGCAAAAGGATTTGAGTATAGGAGCAGGGAGGTTCTACTGCAGTTGTACAGGGTCTTGGTGAGACGACACCTGGAGTATTGCGTACAGTTTTGATCTCCCAATCTGAGAAAAGACATTCTTGCCATAGATGGAGAACAGAGAAGGTTCACCAGACTGACTCCTGGGATGTCAGGACTTTCATATGAAGAAAGACTGGATAGACTCGGCTTGTACTCGCTAGAATTTAGAAGACTGAGGGGGGATCTTACAGAAACTTACAAAATTCTTAAGGCGTTGGACAGGCTAGATGCAGGAAGATTGTTCCCGATGTTGGGGAAGTCCAGAACAAGGGGTCACAGTTTAAGGATAAGGGGGAAATCTTTTAGGACCGAGATAAGAAAAAAATTTTCACACAGAGAGTGGTGAATCTCTGGAATTCTCTGCCACAGAAGGTAGTTGAGGCCAGTTCATTGCCTATATTTAAGAGGGAGTTAGATGTGGCCCTTGTGGCTAAAGGGATCAGGGGGTATGGAGAGAAGGCAGGTACAGGATACTGAGTTGGATGATCAGCCATGATCATATTGAATGGCGGTGCGGGCTCGAAGGGCCGAATGGCCTACTCCTGCACCTAATTTCTATGTTTCTATGAGAGCAGTCAGGGTTACTGTCGAAAAATTTACTGAAGGTATTGTCGTGTTTGAAGATAGACAAATCTCCAGGGCCTGATCTGAAATATCAGAGGGCATTGCGGGAAACTAGAGAGGAAATTGTGGGAGCCCTGGTTGATATTTATTAGTCGTCCTTAAATACAGGAGAGGTGCAGGAAGACGAGAGGGTGGCAAATGTTGTACCTGTTTTCAAGAAGGGCTGCAGGGAAAATAGGCCGGTGAGTTTAACATCTGTATTTGGTAAGTTACTGGAGAGTATTCTGAAGGATAGGATATACAGGCATTTGGATGGGCAAGAGCTGATTAGGCTCAGTCAGCATGGTTTAGTCTGTGGGAGATTGAGCCTCACAAATCTGATTGATTTTTTTGAACACGTGACCAAAAAGGTTGATGAGGGCAGAGCTGTAGATGTTGTGTACATGGACTTCAGTAAGGCTTTCGACAAGGTTCCGCATGATTGGCTGCACTGGAAGGTTAGATCGCATGGCATCCAAGGAGAGATAGCTAAATGGATAGAAAATTGGCTCCATGGAAGGAAGCAGAGAGTGATGGTGGAAGATTGCCACTCAGAATGGAAGCCTGTGACTAGTGGTGTGCCTCAGGATTCGGTGTTGGGCCCGTTACTGTTTGTCAGCTTCATCAATGAATTGGATGAGGACGTACAGGGCAAGATTAGCAAGTTTGCTGTTGATACAAAAGTTTGTGGTTTTGAAGACAGTGAAGATGGTTGTGAAAGATTGCAGCAGGATCTGGATCGATTGGCCAGGTGGGCGAAGGAATGGTTGTTGGAATTTAATACAGAGAGGTGTAAGGTGTTGCATTTTGAGACGTCGAACAAGGGCAGGACCTACACAGTAAATGTTCGGCCTCTGGGGAGTGTTGTAGAGCAGAGGGATCTAGGAGTACAGGTGCATGGTGTACTTGAAGGTCGAGTCGCAGGTAGATAAGGCGGTCAAAAAGGCTTTATGGCACTTTGGCTTTCCTCAATCAGAGTATTGCATATAGAAATTGGGAGGTCACATTGCAGTTATATAAGACGTTGGTGAGACCGCATTTAGAAAATTGTGTTCAGTTCTGGGCACCATGTTACAGGAAAGATATTGTTAAGCATGAAAGGGTTTAGAAACGATTTACGAGGATGTTGCCAGGACTAGAGTGTGTGAGATATGGAGAGGTTGAGTAGGCTGGGTCTCTATTCCATGGAGCGCAGGAGGATGAGGGGAGATCGTATAGAGGTATACAAAATCATGGGAGGAATAGATCGGGAAGATGCACAGTCTTTTGCCCAGAGTAGGGGACATAGGTTCAATGCGAAGGGGAAAAGATTTAATAGGAATCCGAGGGGTAACTTTTGCACTCAAATGGCGATGGGTGTATGGAACAAACTGCCAGAGGAGGTAGTTGAGGCTGGAACTATCCCATCGTTTAAGAAACAGTTAGACAGGTACATGGATAGGACTGTTTTGAGGGATATGGACCAAGCACAGGCATGTGGGACTAGTGTAGCTGGGACATTGTTGGCAAGTTGGGCCGAAGGGCCTATTTCCACATTGTATCACTCTCTGACTGTGGGTCTGAGTGCCATAGAGTCAAATAATCTCACTGTACATCACAGAAGCCAGTCCTACTGCCCAACTGGTCAGTCCCCACCATGATGCTGAACCTGCACATTTGCCTGCACCTGGTCCATATTCCTCCAAAACATTCCTGCCTATGTAGGGTGGTTCATGGACAGCACCGACCCGATGCATTGAAGGGCCTGTTTCCCTGTTCTATCAATCTGTGACTCTGTCCATTACAGCATGATCATCCTTTAAATGTGAACTTCAGACGCTGAATCAGAGGAAGTAAATATGTTTGCTCATGGATTAACTAAATTTGCATGAATTATCTGTTAATGAGCTTGTACCAGTATGTATATAACACGGTGTGTCATGGGTTAACATTACAGCATTTATCGCCCATTACGTAACTACTCCTGGAGAAGATGGGATGAGCCTGGAACTACTGATCTTCTAATTATGGCAGTGCCATATTTTGGGAGGGAGTTCCAGGATTTCAACCCAGCGATGAGGAAGAACTAGCTGAAGAACTTCCAAATCAGGGTGAAGCGTGAGTTAGATGGTTCCTCGGATACCCCTCACCTAGTCTGTATTGGTTGTTCAAGTCATAGGGTTCTATAACTGTACGAAACAGGCTCTGTCGCCCACCTTGTCCATGTCAACCAAGTTCACATGCAGGACTAGTCCAAATTGCCTGCATTTGTCCCATATCGTCCGCATCCCTTCCTTTCCATATATTTATCCAAATGTTTTTAAAAATCAGAATATTCTCAATTTTACGGTTCGCTCTGACAGAGCATCCCAGATGCAGACATCCTCTAAGTGAAATAGTTGCTCCCAAGGTGCCTCTTAAATCTCTCACCTCTCACCTTACACTTAATCCCTCTGGTTAGAATTATCGCCACTTGATCTTGTACACCTCAACAAGGTCACCTCTTAGCCTCCTATGCTTCAAAGATAACAGTCCTGGCCTATCCAACCTCTCCCTGTAACTCAGGCCGTAGGTTTAGGAATTCCGGCTGGTCACGTAACGGAAATTGCATTCTGTACACCGTGCACTATGAGCTGGTGTGGAGGGAGGGACTGTATGGGTGGTGGATGCAGTGCTGATCGAGCAGGGCAGTTATATTATGGCTTCTGAAAGCTCCCTGTAGTAGCTCTTGGAGTTGAATCATCCCCAACCCGGATCGCCACTGTAGGAAAACATCCTGTTGGAAGAACCCAGCGGGTCAAACAACATCTCTGGAGGCAGAGGGGTGGGTGACGTTTCGGGTCAAGGGTCATACGTATTAACTTCATTAGTTCATAAGTTGTAGGAGCAGAATTAGGTCATGAGGCCAATCAAGTCTACCCCGCCATTCAAACACGGTTGAACTATTCCAAAGACCCTGGAACATTGAGCTGCCGGTCCTGACCCTCCCTCAACCAGGATTCAGTCACGGCTACAACGTCCCAGTCGCTCATGCCTATCCACGCCCTTAGCTCATCTGTCTTACCCATCAGGCCCCTTGCATTAAAATACATGCAGTTTAAACCAACCTTTCTTCCTCGCTCTCCGCCTTTCACCTGTGGAAAGAAATCCCTTCGACCCAACATTGCCCACACCGGCCAACATGTTCCCTTCTGCATTAGTTCCAACTGGTTCTTGATTCACCTACTCTGGGCAAGAGACTACACCTATCCGATCTATATCTCTCATGATTTTGTACACCTCTATGAGATCACCCCTCATCCTCCTGCGCTCCAAGGAATAGAGTCCCTGCCTGCTCAACCTCTGCCTATAGCTCAGGTCCTCAAGTTATGGCAACATCCTCGTAAATCTTCTCTGTACCCCTTCCAACTTTACAACATCTGTCCTATAACATGTTGCCTGGAACTGAACACTGTACTCTGAATGCGGCCTCACTGACATCTTATACAACAGTAACATGACCTCCCAACTTCTGTACTCATTAGGGAGTAAGTCAGCGGGACAAGTAGCATCTCTGGATAGAAGGAATGCGTGACGTTTTGGTCAACATCCTGCTTCGGACCAAAGCTTCAGACTGAGAGTCAGGGGAGGGGGAGACACAGAGATAAGGAAATGTAAGGTGTGAAAATGAGACATCAAAGGGGATGAGGCCAATGGCAAATGTAGAATAGATCATTGTTAGCTAGGAGAAGGTAACAACGAAGCATACAGAGATAAGATGTAATCGGGGACAGTGTGGTTGGAGAATTAGGAAGGAGGAGGGATGGAGGGAGAGGGAAATCAAGGATTACTTGAAGTTGGAGATGTCAATATTCATACTGTTGGGTGTAAGCTGCGCATGTGAAATATACCCAAAGTCTGACAGATGAAGGCCAATGTGCCAAAAGCCATTTTGACCACCCCGTTTACCTGCGACTCAACCTCCAAGGAATCATGCTTTACAATACTCCCCAGAACCCTACCATTCATTGTGTAGGTCCTGCCCTTGTTGGACTCCTAAAATGAAACTACTATCTTCAAAACAGCCCACTTTTGTATCATCTGCAAACTTGCTCATCTTGGTTAATATGTTCTAATCCAAATAATTGACAAACAGTAACGGGCCCAGCACCGAACCCTGAAGCACACCAATAGTCACAGTCCTCCAGTCCGTGAAGCCACCTTTCATCATCATCCTTTGCCTCCTTCCATGAAGCCAATTTTCGATCCATTCAGCTATCTCTGCTTGGATCCCATGCGATCAAACCTTCCAGATCAGCCTACCATGTGGTACATTGTCGAATACTTTGCTGAAATCCATATATGTAACATCTACAGCTCAACCCTTATTGACCTTTATTGTCACGTCTTCAAAAAACTCAATCAGATCTGTAAGCGCGACCTCCCATGTACAAAACCATGCTTACTATCCCTAATTAACCCGTGTCCATCGAAATGCACGTTTTGAGATAGTTTGCGGAAATATAGTCCATGCTGACCAATGATCCCCACACACTAACACTATCCTGCATACGAGGGACAATTTACAGTTTTAATGAAGCCAATTAACATAAAAACCTGTACGTCTTTGGAAGGTTGATGAGGGCAGAGCTGTAGATGTTGTGTACATGGATTTCAGTAATGCTTTCGACAAGTTTCCGCATGATTGGCTGCACTGGAAGGTTAGATCGCATGGCATCCAAGGAGAGATAGCTGAATGTATACAAAATTGACTCCATGGAAGGAAGCAGAGAGTGATGGTGGAAGATTGCCTCTCAGAATGGAGGCCTGTGACTAGTGGTGTGGTTCAAGATTCGGTGTTGGGCCCGTTACTTTTTGTCAGCTACATCAATGATTTGGATGAGGGCGTACAGGGCAAGATTAGCAAGTTTGCTGTTGATACAAAAGTTTGTGGTTTTGAAGACAGTGAAGATGGTTGTGAAAGATTGCAGCAGGATCTGGATCGATTGGTCAGGTGGGCGAAGGAATGGTTGTTGGAATTTAATACAGAGAAGTGTGAGGTGTTGCATTTGAACAGGGCTGTGTGCTCAGCCCTCTCCTCTACTCCCTCTTCACCCACGACTGCATCCCTAAGTACGGATCCAACGCCATCATTAAGTTTGCTGACGACACCACGGTGGTAGGACTGATCAGTGACAACGATGAGTCAGCCTACCGAGAGGAGGTCCAGCACCTGACAACCTGGTGTGCCAATAATAACCTCGTCCTCAACTCCAAGAAGACGAAGGAACTTATTGTCGACTTCAGGAAGGTCAGAGGGGGCAGACATACCCCCATCCACATAAACGGGACTGAGGTGGAGCGCGTCTCCAGCTACAAATTCCTCGGGGTACACATCTCGGAGGATTTGTCCTGGTCCCTCAACACCTCCAAGCTGATCAAAAAGGCACAGCAGCGCCTTTACTTCCTGAGGAGGCTCAAGAAAGCCCACCTGTCCCCCCAGATCCTGACCAACTTCTACAGGTGTACCATCGAGAGCATCCTGACCGCCTGCTTCACGGTATGGTACAGCAGCTGCACTGTTGCGGACAGGAAGGCACTACAACGGGTGGTGAAAACCGCGCAGCACATCATCGGTGCCCCGCTCCCTGCCATGGATGCCCTCCACCGAAAACGGTGTCTGAAACGAGCTGGGAAGATCATTAAAGACCCCTCCCACCCCAACCATGGACTGTTTGCCCTCCTCCCATCAGGGAGGCGGTACAGGAGCCTCAGTTCTCGTACCAGTAGGATGAGGAACAGCTTCTACAATCATACCGTCGCATTGCTGAACTCGGAGTCCCGCCGATAGATTCCTCCGGTCCCTCCGTCCCCATTGTTTAATTATTCTGTATTTTTTATTATTCTGTATCCTCTTTTTTTTATTTTATTTCTATATTGCACTACTACGGACTGACGCAAAACTGCATTTCGTTGTACCCATACTCAGTATTTGTGCAATGACATTAAAGTTGAATTGAATTGAATTTTGGGACGTCGAACAAGGGCAGGACCTACACAGTAAAGGATCGGGCTCTGGGGAGTGTTGTAGAGCAGAGGGATCTAGGAGTACAGGTGCATGGTTCCTTGAAGGTCGATTCGCAGGTAGATAAGGTGGTCAAAAAGGCTTTTGGCACTTTGGCCTTCATCAATCAGAGTAATGCGTATAGTAGTTGGGAGGTCACGTTGCAGTTGTATAAGACGTTGGTGAGACTGCATTTAGAATATTGTGTTCAGTTCTGGGCACCATGTTATAGGAAAGATATTGTAAAGCTTGACAGGGTTCAGAAACGATTTATGCGGATGTTGCCAGGACTAGAGGGTGTGAGCTACATGGAGAGGTTGACTAGGCTGGGTCTCTATTCCATGGAGCGCAGGAGGATGAGGGGAGATCTTATAGAGGTACATAAAATCATGGCTGGAATGGATCGGGTAGATGCACAGTCTTTTGCCCAGAGTAGGGGACATAGGTTCAAGGCGAAGGGAAAAAGATTTAATAGGAATCCGAGGGGCAACCTTTGCAGACAAAGGGTGGTGGGTGCATGGAACAAGCTGCCAGAGGAGGTAGTTGAGGCTGGAACTATCCCATCATTTAAGAAACAGTTAAGAAACAGTACATGGATATTACAGTTTTGAGGGATATGGACCAAGCACAGGCATGTTGGGACTAATGTAGCGGGGACATTGTTGGCATGGGCCGAAGGCCTGTTTCCACATTGTATCACTCTCTGACTGTGAGTCTGAGTGCTATAGAGTCAAAGAATCTCACTGTACATCACAGAAGCCAGTCCTACTGCCCAACTGGTCAGTCCCCACCATGATGCTGAACCTGCACACTTACCTGCATCTGGTCCATATTCCTCCAAAACATTCCTGCCTATGTAGGGTGTTTCATGGACAGCACCGACCCGATGCATTGAAGGGCCTGTTTCCCTGTTCTATCAATCTATGACTGTCCATTACAGCTTGATCATCCTTTAAATGTGAACTTCAGATGCTGAATCAGAGGTAGTAAATACATTTTCTCATGGATTAATTATTTGTCTGAATTATCTGTTGATGAGTTTATGTACCAGTATGTATATTACGAAAAGTAAGATCTTGATCGCTTTTGATTTACTGTGATGTGATTTCCGAGAGAAAGCCGCCACTTACTTCCGTCATTTTTGGCCACCTTGCTCAGAGCCCCCCTCCGCCGGACTGGACTGGAGGATTTTTCCCATCGAAGAAAAATCAGAGAGATATTAATGTTTAAAGAAAATTTGCCATTCTCTCTGATGCCCCCGCTGGCGGCAGGGGGGAGGGACTATAAAACCCGGAAGTGTCATGGCTCACTCAGTCTCTGCCAGCCAGAGGAAACAAGAGGGTCACGGCTCTCTGAGCTGCGAATAACATTGAACGCACGTCTACTCCACGGTGAGTCCCCAGAATGTGATTTTCAGCAAAGGTGTTTGTTGTTTGCAAAGTGTTTGCCCAATTGGGTTGGCTTTTAAAAGGGCTTTCAGCAACTGTGTTTTGGTGGCTTGTAAAGTGTTTTTCTGCCCTCTTGGGTTAGCTTTTTAAAGGGCTTTCAGCAAATGTGTTTTATTGGCTTGCAAAGTGTTTTTGTCCAATTGGCTTGGTTTTTAAAGGGCTTGCTTGCAACAGTTTTCGGATGGATAAAGTGTGAATAAACATTTATTAGATCAGGTCTGTTTAATTGCAAAATTGGGACTCATTCTGTGATTTTCGCTTAGTTGCAAGATGGCGCCGATGACGTCATTTCCGGTTAGCGGCATGCTGGCGCTAAGTGCGTCATTTCCGGTTCGTGGCAAGAAGCGAGAGGGTGACGTCAAGATGGCGCCGAGTGCAGGCGCCGTTGTATAATTCAAGAGATCTGACTGCTCTGTCTGTGGTGAGTGTGTTTGTTGGATGTTATTTAAAGCACGTTTTTACTTCAGCACCAGCAGCGTGCGTGCGTGTGTGTGTGCGTGATCGTCTGATTAAGGCAGTGCCATATTGTGGGAGGGAAGTCCAGTATTTCAACCCAGCGATGAGGAAGAACTAGCTGAAGAACTTCCAAATCAGGGTGGAGTGTGAGTTAGAGGGAGCCCGATAGATGGTTTCTCAGATACCCCTCACCTTGTCTTTATTGGTTGTTCAAGTCATTGGGTTCTTTAACTGTACGGCACGGAAACAGGCTCTGTCGCCCACCTTGTCCATGTCAACCAAGTTCACATGCAGGACTAGTCCAAATTGCCTGCATTTGTCCCATATCGCACTCATCCCTTCCTTTCCATATATTTATCCAAATGCTTTTAAAAATCAGAATATTCTCAATTTTACGGTTCGCTATGGCAGAGCATCCCAGATGCAGACTCCCTCTAAGTGAAATAGTTGCTCCCAAGGTGCCTCTTAAATCTCTCCCCTCTCACCTTACACTTAATCCCTCTGGTTATAATTATCGCCACTTGATCTTGTACACCTCAACAAGGTCACCTCTTAGCCTCCTATGCTCCAAAGATAATAGTCCTGGCCTATCCAACCTCTCCCTGTAACTCAGGCCGTAGGTTTAGGAATTCCGGCTGGTCACGTAACTGAAATTGCATTCTGTACACCGTCCACTGTGCGCTGGTGTGGAGGGAGGGACTGTATGGGTCGTGGATGCGGTGCTGATCGAGCAGGGCTGTTATATTATGGCTTCTGAAAGCTCCCTGTAGTTGCTCTTGGAGTTGAATCATCCCCAACCCGGATCGCCACTGTAGGAAAACATCCTGTTGGAAGAACCCTGCGGGTCAAACAACATCTCTGGAGGCAGAGGGGTGGGTAACGTTTCTGGTCAAGGGTCAAACGTGTTAACTTCATTCGCTCATAAGTTGTAGGAGCAGAATTAGGTCATGAGGCCAATCAAGTCTACCCTACCATTCAAACACGGCTGAACTATCTTTAGCTCTCAACTCCATTCTCCTGCCTTCTCTGACGCCCTTACTAATCAAGAATCTGTCAATCTCCGCCTTAAAAATATCCAATGATTTGGCTTTGACAGGACAAAGGCTTTGACGTTTTAGGTCGAGACCCTTCTTGAGACCAGAAACCGTCTTGACCCAAAACGTCATCCATTCCTTCTCTCCATAGATGTTGCCTGTCCCGCTGAGTTACTACAGCATTTTGTGTCTACCTTCGATTTAAACCAACATCTGCAGTTCTTTCATACACATGACCTTCTCTGGCAGCTTGTTCCATACACCAACCACCCTTTGTGTAACAAATTACCCATTAGATTCCATTCAAATCTTTTTTCTCCACCTTCACCCTATGTCCTCTGGTCCTCGATTCTACTCTGGGCAAGAGATTTATTCTCCCCGCTCTATTCCTCTCATGATCTTATTCACCTCTATATGGGGAGAAGGCAGGCACGGGTTATTGATAGGGGACGATCAGCCATGATAACAATGAATGGCGGTGCTGGCTCGAAGGACCGAACGACCTCCTCCTGCGCCTATTTTCTATGTTTCTATATGATTACCCCTCATCCTCCTGCACCACTAGATTCAGGAACAGCTTTTCCTCCCGCAGTTACTTGGCAACTGAACGATCCTGACATAAGCTAGGATGTACTCACGATCCTTCAGCCTACCTCGTTGCGGGCCATGCACTTGTTTTGCTTGCACTTTCTCTGTAGATGTAACACTATATTCTTCACTCTGCTTATTTTCTCCTCAGCATTACCTGAGGGTCCGGCCCCAAACATCACCTATCAATGTTATCCAGGGATGCTGCCTGACCTGCTGAGTTACTCCATCAAGAGAGTCAAAAAATGACCTATTGTACTCATATGTTTAGTATTTTAGTTTATTTTAGAAATACAGTGCGGAAACAGGCCCTTCGGCCCACCGAATCCACACCGACAAGCGATCACCGCATACTGACACCATCCTACACACCAGGTTATGTGTTGTGATTTCCTTGGCCAGCACGCAAAACAACATGTTTCACTGTTTCTCCATTCCCGTGACAATAATAAATCGATACTAATAGGCTGTGGGCCGAGGAGCTTTATTCGACTGTTTCGTGACCCAAGTCACCAAACTACATTAAATTTTCACATATTGTGTAAAAAAACTATACAAATCACCCCTGAAACTCGTCATGAACAACACTTGAACATTTTTATTAAATTTGAGAAAAAACGGAAACATTTCGGGTCATTTTTAGTCCAATCAATGCACGTTTAACATTGAGTTGTCTGCCAGTTGGCCAATCATGTGCTTTGTTTCAGGCTAGCACACAACATGGCTGAGAGGGCTTCACTGATGCCTGTTTTACTGGAGATTTACGCGGAACCGTACATCGCCGCGAGCGGGGGGGGGGGGGGGGGGGGGTGTTGGCTGTACATAGTGCCGTCTGTAACGGCCGTTTCTAGGCCCCGACCACGGCAGAAAAACGGAGGGAAATTGATCGCACTTTATAAGCTTCCATTGCAGTGAGAAATTGTCAGAAATGGTTGATGTTTCTGTAGACATGAATTGGTGATGTGAACTTGAACTAGTTTTTCTATTGTTATTCTCATTAACATTAAGAAGAGGTTGACATTTTATGAATTGAAGTCCATGTAGACTTAATGACTATGAGATTTTTTTTTCTAGCCTCTACTTAAACTTGAAATAACTTATCAATTGTAGTAAATTACAGTGTAAGTCTCATTGACATTAAATAGAGGTTGACACTTTATGAATTGAAGTCCATGCAGACCTAGGTACTATGATATGTTTCTTTCTCTATCTATTCTGCACCCTCTGCTCCTGCACTTGAACTTGAAGTCTTATCTATGGCAGTAAATTGCAGTGTAAGTCTCATTGACATTAAGAAGAGATCGACATTTTATGAATTGAAGTCCATGCAGACATAAGTAATATGAGATTTTATTTTTCTGCAGCCTCTGCCCTTCCACTCTTCAGAGCCTGTCCACACAAAAGTGCAATGTGCTTTAATGAACACTACTTTGCAGACTACAATAATTTGCAGACTTGCCATCCCATCTACCTGGACATGCATACATGTTTAATTTCCTCATTGATATGTCGATATTGTCTTACATAATATAAAACATGAAAAGATGTAAAATACACCCTGACACATATTATCTTCTATTATTAGGAGGCAGCAGTGTATCCCGGGTTATCATGCAGAGTGCTATCGTCACTTCTGCAACATAACAACAATAAATGGAGCGATAGCAAAGTCTAGAAGGAAGAAAGGTAATGATACGACTCAAACAACAAATCATTTTACTTATGGTCAGATGATGTTACTTTGAAAAATGAAAAGATATATTTGAGGATGTTGACTTATTTTACTTTTCATTCCTTTTCTGTTTTCTTTTTCCTCTTTCAATTGAGTTCAATACGCTGAAAAGCCTGAAGCAGGTGAATCACCTCAAGAGGCAGTTCCTGATGGTGAAGCAGATGAGCCGGCCCCAAAGAGACTGCTTCGATCCATGACAAGTCGTAGTCAACAAACAGCAACTGTCGAGCACACTGACCGTAGGCATGTCCTACCAGTGCATTGCATCATTTGTAAAGGTTCAATGTACACAAAATAAATACATTATGGAAAAAAATGATTACATAAAGTTTTATTTTAATGTGGATCGTTTCACTGTTTATTCATTATTATTTAAACGATGAGTGAATTACTTATGATAATGGCGTGCCGCTGAATGACTGCGACAATCCACCCACCGATCCACACATAGATACATACGCACATCCACACACACACATCCATCCATCCATACGCACACTTCCATGCATGCAAACACACACATACATGCACACATAAATCCGCACACACACAAACACACATCCATTCACACGCAGACATACATGTACACATCCAAACATACATGCACACATACATACATCCACACGTAAATACACACTTACATCCACAGATACATGTTTGAAAGGGGGGGGGCTATAACATAAATATAAGCTCATTGTAGCTTAAAATGAATATCCATCGAGTAAACATCAGAGTATTCGATTCTTGGTCAGGATGTGACATTTACATCAGAAATAAGACAGGTCTCTTACAGGTCTGGCACTGCCCCAGTCCCACTATGGCTGTTACCCCCACTCTCCCCACTTTGGCAGTCAGCGGGGCTCAGTAAATGGGGAAACCTAGAGGATCTGTCCTGACCCTTTAATTGGGCAGATTCACGAGCCCTTAAAACCTGGGACATAACCATATAACCATATAACAATTACAGCACGGAAACAGGCCATCTCGGCCCTACAAGTCGGTGCCGAACAATTTTTTTCCCTTAGTCCCACCTGCCTGCACTCATACCATAACCCTCCATTCCCTTCTCATCCATATGCCTATCCAATTTATTCTTAAATGATACCAACGAACCTGCCGCCACCACTTCCACTGGAAGTTCATTCCACACCGCTACCACTCTCTGAGTAAAGAAGTTCCCCCTCATGTTATCCCTAAACTTCTGTCCCTTAATTCTGAAGTCATGTCCTCTTGTTTGAATCTTCCCTATTCTCAAAGGGAAAAGCTTAATCGCATCAACTCTGTCTATCCCTCTCATCATTTTAAAGACCGCTATCAAGTCCCCCCTTAACCTTCTGCGCTCCAGAGAATAAAGACCTAACTTATTCAACCTATCTCTGTAACTTAGTTGTTGAAACCCAGGCAACATTCTAGTACATCTCCTCTGTACTCTCTCTATTTTGTTGACATCCTTCCTATAATTGGGCGACCAAATGTGCTGCAGTCTAATTTAATTTCCTATTAAGGTGACTGGAACATGCATGCCTGGCACTGCCCCGGTCCCACTATGGCCGTTACCCCCATTCTGCACACTGGCAGTCAGTGGGGTCCAGTAAAGGGAGGAACCCACAAGAACTGCCCTAACCCATTAATTAGGCTGGTTCAGGAGCAGGACCTCTGCGGCAGTCATTAAAAAACACACACACAATTTTATTCATCATATTATTATTATATAATATTATTATACTTAATTATATATGATAAGATTCATATTAACAGGTTATATATATATATATATATATATATATATATATATATATATATATATATATATATATATATATTGGTATACTAATATATAGTTTAAATAGACTGCAACACGGAAATAGGCTGCCCACCGCCCAGTAGAGCGACCCACAGCCCCTCACCTCCTCCGACAGCGTAACTCCCCCCCCCCCCCCCGTGTGTGTGTTACCCAGTAAGTTAGCAGGACTCAGGGTAGAGCGACCTGAGGCCGGAGCCAGGGGCGAAACCGCTGCCGGCCACGGGAGGAGAAATTACAGCCCCGGAACAGGATAAGCGGCTTTTGCCGACGGGGGAGTGGGAGCCGGCTCTGGCGCAGCCACCTCCACTCATTCGTACCGTCCATTCCCTACACAGACGCTGCCTTGCTCGCTGAGTTCCTCCGGCACTTTGTGTTTCGCTCAGGATTCCAGCATCTGTGGTTCAGGTGAGGTAATCGCTATCACAACATGGGGGTGACACCATTTATTGGTGGGCGCACGCGCACACACACACACACACACGCGAGGTTTCGCCCGTGGCCCATGTGGACGGTAACATCGGGAGCTGACCTGGTTGGTGACCTCCAGCAACAGTAGCTTCGCCGCCCCGAATCGTGGGCTTCACTCGGCTCGTTGGCGGGGCCTTTCATCGCACGGTGCGGCGATGGAAGTTCCCGCGCCCGGCGATGAAAGGGCCCGCGAAAGGGCCGATTCAATCTCCCCACTATGATATTTGCACCACAAGGACGCCTCCCTCAGTCCCACCCCCCAACTTCGCCTTTGACGGACACCTCACTCATCCAATCATCGCGCTAAATCATCATGTCCAACCCCCACTGCCTGCTGACCGACCTCTCTCTCGTCCAGTCGGCGCCCTCGATCATCAGTCCCACACCCCACCCCCACTGTCTCGCTGAAAGCGGAGATCTTTAATTGAAATGTTTTTCACTGAATTTCAAAATCCGGATTACAAAACAGGGGGGATTTATCGCCCATCTCCCAAAACATGGGCGATTTCCGCCCGTGATTGTGTTCTGATTTTATTCCCCCTAAATTCACATGAATTATCTAGATTCCACCGCTAACCTGCACGGGGGTTAATGAACAGGGCGAGGACTCATTGTGCCGAAGGACCTGTTTCCTGTGACAATGACTGAGTGGGCAGAAGGGCCTGTTGCCGTGCTGTATCTATCTGTGACTATGACTGGGTGGGCCGAAGGGCCTTTATCCGTGCTGTATCTCTGTGACTATGACTGGGTGGGCCGAAGGGCCTGTTACCGTGCTGTATCTATCTGTGACTATGACTGGGTGGGCCGAAGGGCCTGTTACCGTGCTGTATCTCTGTGACTATGACTGGGTGGGCCGAAGGACCCGTCTATTTGCTGTATCTATCTGTGACTCATCACCTGTCTGTTCTTGGCGTGACCCTCTGCTTCATTCGAGTTTGACATCCGTCGCCGCGACATGGCGCAGGATTTCGTTCAAACATTAATCTTGTTCTCTATTTACTCCCCCACGTTCCATTTAACCTACATCCCTCCCTCCGCCTTTACAATTCACCCCCTTCTCCCCTTATCTGACATCCCTTTACCTCCCTTTCACCTCACTTGCTAGGCTTTGTCCTGCCCCCACCCGTTTTCCAGCTCCCCCCCCCCCTTCCTCCCCGCACCCGGTCAGACTGAAGAATGGTCGCGACCCGAATCTTTGTCTGTCCATTCCCTCCACAAATGATGCCTGAGCCGCCGAGTTGCTCCAACGCTGTAGTTTTTGTTTGATATTCCAGCATCTTCATTTCTTCGTGTCTCCGTTAATCTGGATCTGTCTGAACTGTTTCTTTCCAGCAGCGGCGCGGCGCAGACCACACCCGGAGTCCCAGGATCCAGGCCCAGTCATGGCGGCCAGCGCGGAACTGCTTAGCGCTTCGGCGCAGCTAACGGAGAACATGGCGAATGCAACTGTAGCGATGGGGCTGTTGCAGGATGTAGCCAAGTTCGCCTCCACGGCCGGTGTGTTGTCGGGAATCTTCCAGGTGGGCGGCATCATTCTGAAGCTGGTGCTGGGAAAGCAGGACAGCGAGGAGCTGAAATATATGAAGGAGCAGTTCCAGATCGTCAGGAACAAACTGGATACGATTTCGGATCAGATCCGGCAGGTGCTGTCGGAGATCCAGAGGAGCACGATCAACAACCAGTACTTCCCCATCGAGGAGAACCTCAAGAACCAGTTCCGCAAATACATGGAGATCCTGAGCTCAGCGCCCGAGTTCCGCGACAAGGAGCGAGACGAGTTCGTCGACCACTTCGTCGTGACCAAGGGCGACCAGAACCTGCACACGCTCTTCGACGCGGTCATGGGCTTCTCCACCGTCTTTTCGAAGCCCATCCTGGAGACGGCCATGAGCTACGACCAAAGGAACCGGCGCCTGATGGAAAGCATGTGTTGCCGGCTGGAGGAGCTCTTCTGCATCGGTCTGATCGCTCTCATGGGCCACGCCGCCGTCACCGGTAACGACGTGGAGGCGTTGATGAAAGAGTGGAACCAGAAACTGGAGCACGTAGAAGCCAAAATGATATCCATGCTAGATCAGTGCGTTAACGAGTTTGCGCAGCAGGCACGGATAGGTGTCGAGAGGATGGTGAAGGACAAGGGGGGGGAGAGATCACAAGGGGTGCGTCTCCTTTATCCTGGATGGACTAGTGAAGAAATACGACTGGGTCCGCTGGTCAGTGCGCGTCTATGATCCAGTCGGGGGCTTTGACAATCACTGTGTTGGTGGCCCAACCTGCATTGTTTTCTTCCGGCTCAATAACGTCAACGTGGTTGTGTCCTACGGCATCGACCCAAAGCCCATAGACGAGGCGCAGATCCGCCAGTTGATGCAGGGCAAGAACGGCTGGAGGGACGCCAGAGAAGTGGTCAAAATCATCAACGTCCCGCACAACTACATGGTCCACGCGGTCAGGCGCTACAAAGGCCTGCAGACGCTCAATAACTTCCCCGACGACTGCTACTTCTGGGAGAACTACAGTGGGGTCACCCTCTGTGTCCACTCCACATGATGGCCCCAGGAGCGATCAAATAGGTGATTAAAATGAATCCGGACCCAATCAGTTCAGTGTCCGCGTCCTAGATTTATCAGCGCTAAAATTCGGCGCTTGGAGTCCAATCAAAGGTCACCGTCGGATTGTAACACCGTCGGTGTGCAACCGGTGAGCAGCCGCTTCCCCAGTTTACTGACCGTCCGCTGAACACCAAGCGCTGCAGACACGACCCTGTCTGGTTGCTTCCTGCCCTCAGCCGCCGCTGCCCGGCAAACTACACAATGGCCACCGGCAGCGGGGTCTTCTGATGCCCTTTATCCTTGTAGATCAATCGTTGTCATTGCTTGGCTGTGCTTAAAGTGATTAATCGGTTCTATGAAAATATATACGATGTACATGGTAATCAGTTCAATAAATTCTAATCACGAGTCAAGTGTTTAATTGTCATTTGTAACCACAACGGAACCCTGAAATTCGTGCTTGCTGCAGCGTAAAAGCCTGCAAACGGAATAACAAAGTGATAATATGTAATAATACAACACAATGTCACCTATTCCTTTGCTCCAGAGATGCTGCCTGTCCCGCTGAGTTACTGCAGCGTTCTGTTTAAACCAGCATCTGCAGTTCCTTCCCACGCAAAATAATCACCGTATTTTATGGGACCATAACCCGACGTCATATTGCATCGCCCCTCAGCCTCCTGCGCCCCAAGGAATAAAGTCTTACCCTGCCCAACCTCTCCCTTTAGCTCAGGCCCTCGAGTCCTAGCAACATCATCACGAATCTTCTCTGCGTTCTTTCCGTCTTAGTAGCATCTTTCCCGCACTTTCACCTCGCACCAACCCCTTCATCAGCGACAGGTATTCCAGGACATCACCGTCTAAACGGCGCCCTCCAACTCCACCCTCCCCTTCGGATGAGTTCAACGTCTTTTTTCCTCACGCATCCCTTCGATCGGAACACCCTGTCCACTGTCCACCCGTACAGCGCGGAAACCAGTCATTTAGCCTCAACCTGTCCATGCTGACTTCATGCCCATCGAGGCCAATCCCATTTGTCCGAATTAGTCCAGACCCCTCTCCACAGTTCCCATCTAAGTACCAGTCCCATCGCCCTGGACACGTTGTAATTGCACCTCCCTCCGCCTCTTCACCTCAACATTCAAGAGTGTTTTATTGTCGAAAAGGAACAATGACATTCTTACTTGCAGCTGCACAACGGATATGTAAACCTGGTACTCCATATCCATGGAATTTATTTGATGGAATATATTGGGAGGGCGGGGGGTGAACGTGTGTAGGAAGGAACTGCAGATGCTGGTTTATACCGAAGATAGACACAGAGTGCTGGAGTAACTCAGCGGGTCAGGCAGCATCACAGGAGAAAAAGGGTACGGGTGACGTTTCAGGTCGAGACCCTTCTTCAGATTGAAAGTAGAGTCGGGGAGGGGGGGCCGGAGGTAGGTAAAGACTAACACATGCTGGGGCCGGTAACAGATGACCAATGAAGGGTTTAGCCCACAATGGTCCATTGTTGGCTGGGGAAGAGGTGATAAAGACGGGAGAGAGGGGTGCGAACAGTTCACTGACAGAGCAGCTCAGATCCATACATCTCTACCATTATTAGTTAACAAAAATTGGTGTCCGAGCTGGAGGTAACGACTTCGTTACAAAAATAGTCTGATGCCTCAACAAATGCGCGGGTTACCCGGTGGAGGTTCCGTGTGGAAACAGCCGACATTACCATCACCTCTGGGTGAATCCAAGCAAAGCCAGAAATCAGAGTTCCCCGTCATCCCCCCTGCCATTCGGTTCATTTAGTCTATTCCGACATTCAATCATGGCTGATCTATCTCTCCCACCTAACCCCATTCTCATGTCTTCTCCCCATAACCTCGGACACCGGTACTAATCAAGAGTCCATCTCTGCCTCAAAAATATCCATCGACTTATCCTCCGTTGCCTTCGGTGGCAAATAATTCCACAGATTCACCACCACCTGACGAAAGAAATGTCTCCTCATCTCCTTCCTAAAAAAACGTCCGGCTATGGACTCTAGTCCTAGACTCTCCCACTCGTGGAAACACCCTCTCCACATCCGTTCTATCCAAGCCGTTCACTATTCTGCATGTTTCAATGAGGTCCCCCCTCATTCTTCTAAACTCCAGCGAGTACAGGCCCAGTGCTCATCCTAGGCTTCCCCACATAAACGCTCATCATAGGTTAACTTACTCATTCCTGGGATCATTCCTGTAAACCTCCTCTGGACCGTCTCCAGAGCCACCACATCCTTACTCAGATATGGTGCCCAAAATTGCTCACGATATTCCAAATGCGACTTTACCGGCGCCTGAAAGAGCCTCAACATTGCTTTGGTATTCTAGCCCTCTTGAAATAAATGCTAGCAGGTTTGTTTCCTTTGATACGGATTCGACTTGCAGATTATATTTTGGGGGTATCCAGCACCAACAGTCCCAAGTCCCTTTGCACCTCCGATTTCTGGATTCCCTCCCGATTTAGACAATTGTTTGTCTTTATTCCTACTACCAAAATGCATGACTCCACAATCTGCCACACTATTTCCCATCTCTGCCCATTCCCCCAACCTGTCCAAGTTGCCCGCTCACGTGCCTGCCAAGGTCTCAAAAGCCACGATCGTATGTCCGGCCACCACGACTCCTGGCCGCGCCGTCGGGTCGCCTTTCACTATGGGTTTAATAAGCTTGTCCTGCACATCTCCTTTAAACGTTTCTTGTCTCACAAATACATTCTATCTGGCAATTAATATTTCCATCCTGGAGAAAAAACTCTACCATATCTCACAATGTTATAACCTTCTACCCAATCATCTCTCATTCACCGACGCTCAGAAGAAAACACCCTCATCCCTCTAATCCAGGCAGCATTCTGGTATGAGGAAGAGTCTTGACCGGAACGGCGCTCATCCATCCATCCCGAGATGCTATCTGACCTGCTGAGTTACTCCAGCACTATGTGCTTTTTTAGCATTCTGATAAACTTCTGCACTCGCCCCAAAGCCTCCGCGTCCTTCCTGTAATAGGGCGACAAGAACTGAACTCAATGCTCCATAGACTAGCCACACCGATTTTTTATAAAGCTGCAATATGACCTCCTGGCTCAAATACTCAATGGGCAACCAGAGAAGGCAAGTATACCATACGCCTTCTATAACACACTGGCATAGAGTGATACAGCGTGGAAACAGACCCTTTGGCCTAACTTGCTCACAATAGCCAACATATCCCACCAACACTAGTCTCCCCCCACCTGCCCCGCGTTTGGTCCATATCCCCCCAAACCTGTCCTATCCGTGTACCTATCTAACTGTTTCTTAAACGTTGGGATAGTCCCTGCCTCAAATACCTCCCCTGGCAGCTTGTTCCATATGTGTGAAAAATCTACCCCTTAGATTTATATTAAATATTTCCCCTTCACCTTCAAATGATGTCCTCCGGTCACGGTCACGGTGGCGCAGCGGTAGAGTTGTCGCCTTACAGCGAATGCAGCGCCCGAGACCCGAGTTCGATCCCGACTACGGGTGCTGTCTGTACGGAGTCTGTACGTTCTTCCCCCGTGACCGAGTGGGTTTTCTCCGAGATCTTCGTTTTCCTCCCACACTCCAAAGACGTACAGGTTTGTAGGTTAATTGGCTTGGTATATGCGTAAATTGTCCCTAGTGTGTGTAGCATCGTGTTAAGGTGCGGGGGTCGCTGGTCGGCGGGGAAAAGGTGGGCCGAAGGGTCTGTTTCCGCGCTGTATCTCTAAACTAAACTAACTTTGTGCAAGAGACTCTGTGCATCTACCCAATCTATTCCTCTCATGATTTGATACAGCTCTCTAAGATCACCCAGCATCCTCCTTCACTCCAAGCAATAGTCCCAGCCTACTCAACCTCTCCCTCTAGCGCACACACTATAGTCCTGGCAACATCCTCGTAAATCTGGTCTGTACCCTTTCAAGCTTGACAATATCTTTCCTATAACATGGTGCCCAGAAGTGAACACTGTACTCTTAATACGGCGTCACCAACGTCTTATACAACTGCAACATGACCTCCCAACTTCTATATTCAATAGTTTGACTGATGAAGGCCAATGTGCCAAACGCCTTTATGATCACCCCATCTACCTGATACTCCACCTTCAAGGAACCTTGCACCGACACTCCTAGATCTACTCGACGCTACAAAACACGCCAGACCCCTACCATTCATTGTGCAAGTCCTGCGCATGTTAGACTTTCCAAAATGCAACACCTCACACTTCCTGCTGCGAGTTGTGTTGAACTTTCAGGGGGTTGTGGCCATGGGTTGGAAGAAGAGTGAAATGACCTTGTATGTTCAGTGGAGCGATTCCCACCCGCGGACACAGTTGGTAATGTAATACAAGCTCTGCCCAGCGTGCGGCAGTATTGCACCTTAAACCACCTACAACTTGGAGTCAAGAGTTGCAGATCGGTCCAGCACAAAACAGGCCCTTCGGCCCAGCTCATCAACGCCGACGGCAAAAGACACAAAGTACTGGAGTAACTCAGCGGGTCGGTCTGCAACTCTGGAGAAGATGGGTTGGTGTCGTGCCGACCCGAAATGTCTTATCCATGGTCTCCAGAGATGTTGCCTCACCTGCTGAGTTACTCCAGCACTTTGTCTTATTTTGTTACTGGCATTTGCAATGCCCTGTGTTTGCAAATTATTGATTTGGTTCCGTTTGCCAGCGCCTTTTCCCTCTGAACCTTTCCTATCCATGTACCTGTCAAGATGTATTTTTAATTGTGTTATATTCCCAGCCTCAACTACCTTCTCTTGCAACTTCTTCCGATTGTGAGTATATATACTCTAACACCGTCCGTGTCTTCTTGTGTGCATCAGCTGCCGCAGTTCCATGTTCCTACCCTCTGTGTTGAAAACCGAACCCCCAGTCCCCGCATTCACCCAGCTGACACCCTGCCCAATCCATCTCCGGTAAAAAAAAAAGACACAGAGTGCTGGAGTAACTCAGCGGGTCAGGCAGTACCTCTGGAGAACTGGATAGGCGATGTTTCGGGTCGAGACCCTTCTTCAGACTGATCTACGCCTCCGGCCCTACAGGCACCTATACTCTCCCTACCCCCCCCCCCCCCCCCCCCGCCCCCTCCGGATAGTTGTTAGACTGGCTTAACCTGCGATGGCCTGGACTAACTGGAATAACACGGCATGTTCTGTTTCACCAATTAAATGGTTTTACGGGCCGCGCCCGTGTCAATCGCCCTCGCCTGCTGCACCGACCCCCCACCCACTGTTATCTCTCAGGTATCTATCTGCCTGTGTGTGATGATATCCCCCTCTCCACCCTCCACGCTCCACCCTCCCTGCTGATCTCGGTGAGTCAACGCCGCTTCCGCTCAACGACAAGACCGAAGTTTGTGCCAGAGGCTTCCTGTCACAGACTCAACCCCTGCACGGCCCCGCCGTATAGCAACGAATTTCACAGCTTCGCAACCTTCATCTGAATAAATTTCTCATCTACTTTTGGAAGATACGTCCCTTTATTCTGAGTCCATGCCCTCTGATTTCCCACCAGTGGAAACATCCTCTCCACATCAAATCTTCACAGGCCTTATACTATTAAGAATCATATAAAATAGGTGCAGGAGGAGGATTATCGTCCCCGAACAATAACCCGTGCCTGCCTTCTCCCCATATCCCTCCCTAGAGCTCTATCTAGCTCTCTCTTTAACCCATCCAGTGATTTGGCCTCCACTCCCCTCTGAGGCAGAGAATTCCATGAATTCACAACTCTCTGGGCGAAAACGTTTTTTTCTCACCTCAGTTTTAAATGACCTCCACTTTATTCTAAGACTGTGGCCCCTGGTTCTGCACTCGTCCAACATTGGGAATATTTTTCCTGCATCTAGCTTGTCCAGTCCTTTTATAATTGTGTATGTTTCTATAAGAAACCCCCTCATCCTTCTAAACTCCAGTGAATACAGTCGTATGACAGTCCCGCCATCCCAGGGATCAATCTCGTGAACATACGCTGCACTGCCTCAATCACAAGGATGTCCTTCCTCACATCGGGAGACCAAAACTGTACACAATACTCCAGATGTGGTATCACCAGAGCCCTATACAACTGCAGAAGAAACTATTTGCTCCTATACTGAAATCCTCTTATTATGAAGGCCAACAATCCATTAGCTTTCTTCACTGCCTGCTGTACCTGCACGCCAACTTTCAGTGACCGGTGTACAAGGGCACCCAGGTCTCGCTGTACCTAACCTAACTCCATTGAGATAATAACCTACCCTCTTGTTTTTGCCGCCAAAATGGATAACCTCACATTTATCTAAATTATACTGCATCTGCCACGCATCTGCCCACTCACTCAACCTGTCCAGGTCACCCTGGAAACTCCTAACACCCTCTTCATAGTTCACACTGCCAGCCAGCTTTCTGTCATCCGCAAACGTGCTAGTGTTGCTCCAAATTAGCTCTTCCAAAACATTAATATATATGGTAAACAGTTGCGGCCCCAACACCGAGCCTTGCGGCACTCCACTCGCCACTGCCTGCCATTCTGTAAAGGACCCGTTCACTCCTACACTTTGCATCCGGTCTGCCTACCAATTTTCTATCCATGTCAACACCCTACCGCCAATACCATGTGCTCTAATTGTATTCACCAGTCTCCCGTGCGGGACCTTATCAAAGGCTTTCTGAAAGTCTAGATATACTACATCCACTGGCACCCCTTCATCCATTTTACTTGTCACATACTCAAAAAATTTCAGGATTAGGCAAGCATGATTTTCCTTTCATAAATCCATGTTGACTTGGACTAATCCTTTTACTGCTATCCAAATGCCCCATTATTACCTCTTTAATAATTGACTCCAGCATCTTTCCCACCACCGAAGACAGGCTAACTGGTCTGCAATTCACCGTTTTCTCTCTCGCTCCTTTTTTGAAATGTGGGATAACATTCGCTATCCTCCAATCCACAGGAACGGATCCTGAATCTATTGAACATTGGAAAATGATCACCAATGCGTTCACTATTTCTGGAGCTACGTCCCCGAGGACCGTGGGATGCAGACCATCAGGTCCAGGGGATTTATCATCCTTCAGTCCCATCAGCCTACCCAAGACTAGTTCACGCCAAACGAACATTTATTTCAGTTCCTCTACCCCCTTAAATATTCTGTGCTCCAGTTCATCTGGGAGATTGTTTGTGTCTTCCTTAGCGAAGACAGATCCGAAGTACCTATTCAACTCTTCTGCCATTTCCTTTTTGCCCATAATAATTTCACCCGTGTCTGCCTTCAATCATTTTCAATGAGGGTCCCTCTCCTTCTAAACTCCAGCGAGTACAGGCTCAGTATTGTCAAACGCTCATCATACGTTAACCCAATCATCCCCGTGATCACTCTCGTCAACCTCAATGGACCCACTCCAACACCAGCACATCCTCCCTCAAATATGGGGTCCAAAACTGCTCACACACCTCAAATGCGGACTGACCATGGAACATAAAGCCTCAGCATTACATCCGTTTTGTGATTATCGTCGTTTCGAAAAAATACTAATATTACATTTCAGTTCATTACTGCCGATTCAATTAGCAAATTAATCCTCTGGGAATCATGCACTAGCATTTTCAAGTCCCATTGCACCTCCGATTTCTGAATCATCTCTCCATTTAGAAAATAGTCTATGCCTTTATTCCTACTACCGAAATCAGCGACCGCACACCTTACTACTCTGTATTCCGTATGCCACTTCTCAACCCACTTTCCCAACCTGCCCAGGTTCATCTGCAGATTTCCTGCTTTAACGGGGACAATATTAACACAAATACAAAACCGAGGGAATGAAAGCAAGAAGTGGAAATACACATGTATTTCTCAGGCTAACAGACTGTGATTAGTTGTGCTGCAGGCACCATGCTTGGGCCCAGTTATCCACACAACTGATGATTTCTCACGAACCTGGATCTCTGGCGCTGTAAGTCAGCTACTCTACCGTTGAACCACCGTGCCACCCTTATGTATATTAAATGTTAGAAAGGGTGATAAACAGACTTCAAAATCAACGTCCAGATCTCCGTGAAACTGGTAACGGGTCAGTATGGTGAAGGCGTAGGAGGATACTCAGGGTGCACGCACCTAGTCCAGTGAAAGTGTCAGTATAGGAGATGAGTGACGAAGGAATTGAAGGAAATTAGGCAGGAAATGGTGTTGGGTAGACTGATGGAACTGAAGGCTGATGATTACCCAGGGCCTGGTGGTTTGCGTCCCATGGTATTTAAGGAAGTGGCTCTAGAGTGGCTCTATAGAATCAGGATCAGTTCCTGAGGGTAGCTAATGTTATCCCACTTTTGAAGAAAGGCGGGAGAGAGAAAACAGGTATTATAGACCAGTTAGCCTAACATCGGTGGTGGGGAAGATGCTAGAATCAATTATAAAATATGAGATTGCCGAACATTTGGATAGCAGTAACAGGATCGGACCGAGCCAGCATGGATTCACGAAGGGGAAATCATGCTTGACTAATCTTCTGGAATTTTTTGAAGATGTAACTAGGAAAATGGACAAGGGAGAGCCAGTGGATGTAGTGTACCTGGACTTTCAGAAAGCATTTGATAAGGTCCCACATAGGAGATTAGTGGGCAAAATCAGGGCACATGGTATTGGGGGTAGAGTGCTGACATGGATAGAGAAGTGGTTGACAGACAGGAAACAAAGAGGTGGGATTCACGGGTCCCTTTCAGAATGGCAGGCAGTGACTAGTGGGGTACCGCAAGGCTCGGTGCTGGGACCGCAGCTATTTACAATATACATCAATAATATGGATGAAGGGATTCAAAGTAACATTAGCAAATTTGCAGATGACACAAAGCTGGGTGCTATGTGCTGGGTGCAAAGGAGGGTGCTATGAGAATGCAGTGTGACTTGGACAGGTTGGGGGATTGGGCATATGCATGGCAGATAATGTTTAATGCGGATAAATGTGACGTTATCCACTTTGGTAGCAAAACCATTGGTAGCAAATAGATTCCTATCTAAATGGCGTCAAGTTGGGGAAAAGGGGAAGTACAAGGGATCTGGGGGTCCTTGTACATCAGTCTGTGAAAGTAAGAATGCAGGTACTGCAGGCAGTTAAGAAAGCGAATGGCATGTTGGCCTTTATAACAAGTGGAATCGAATATAGGAGCAAACATGTCCTTCTGCAGCTGTACAGAGCCCTAGTGAGACCACACCTGGAGTATTGTGTGCAGTTTTGGTCCCCTAATTTGAGGAAGGACATTCTTGTTATTGAGGGAGTGCAGCGTAGGTTTACAAGGTTAATCCCCGGGATGGCGGGACTGTCATATGTTGAGAGAATAGAGCAGTTGGGATTGTACAATCTGGAGTTTAAAAGGATGAGAGGGTATCTCATTGAAATACATAAGATTGTTAAGGGGTTGGACACGCTAGAGGCAGGAAACATGTTCCCGATGTTGGGGGAGTACAGAACCAGGGGTCACATTTTAAGAATAAGGAGTAAGTCATTTAGAACGGAGACGAGGAAACACTTTTTTCTCACAGAGAATAGTGAGTCTGTGGAATTCTCTGCCTCAGAGGGCGGTGGAGGCAGGTTATCTGGATGCTTTTAAAAGAGAGCTGGATAGGGCTCTTAAAAATAGCGGAGTCAGGGGATATGGGGAGAATGCAGGAACGGGGTACTGATTGGGGATGATCAGCCATGATCACATTCAATGGCGGTGCTGGCTCGAAGGGTCGAATGGCCTACTCCTGCACCTATTGTCTATTGTCTATTGTCTAAGAGAGCGATGAAGACCTTTGCCATCAAAGTACAGGATTCGGGGCTTTATGGTATATGTTTAAACCACCTTTGGATTAATAGTACGTTTCGGTTACCCTGCAATGGGAATAAACTGGAAAGGCTGCACAAAAAATATAAGCGGATGATACAGGATGATTCCTGTTCTAAGGAGAGGCTAATACTTTTAGCCACAATGTAGGGAATCCTACAACTAGTGGGCAGACGTTTGGGTGTGGGGATGAGATTTAAAAATAACTCGAGGTCACGGTGGTGCAGCGGCAGAACTCGGGCTCTGAGCTCAGGATCTCCATGTATTTGCGGAACTGGTTCTTGAGGTTCTCCTCGATGGGGAAGTACTGGTTGATGATCGTGCTCCTCTGGATCTCCCACAGCATCTGCCCGATCTGATCAGAAATCACATCCAGTTGGTTCCTGACGATCTGGAACTGCTCCTTCATATATTTCAGCTCCTCGCTGTCCTGCTTTCCCAGCACCAGCTTCAGAATGGCGCCGCCCACCTGGAAGATTCCCGACAACACACCGGCCATGGAGGCGAACTTGGCTACATCCTGCAACAGCCCCATCGCTACACTTGCATTCGCCATGTTCTCCGTTAGCTGCGCCGAAGCGCTAAGCAGTTCCGCGCTGGCCGCCATGACTGGGCCTGGATCGTGGGACTCCGGGTGTGGTCTGCGCCGCGCCGCTGCTGGAAAGAAACAGTTCAAACAGATCCAGATTAACGGAGACACGAAGAAATGAAGATGCTGGAATATCAAACAAAAACAACAGCGTTGGAGCAACTCGGCGGCTCAGGCAGCATCTGTGGAGGTAATGGACAGACAAAGATTCGGGTCGCGACCCTTCTTTAGTCTGACCGGGTGCGGGGAGGGGCGAGAGGGGGGGGGGGGGGGGGAGCTGGAAAACAGGTGGGGTGCGGGGGGGGGGGGGGGGGGCAGGACAAAGCCTGGCAAGGTGGATACAGGCGGGAGGGTCATTGGCAGATGGGCTGAGTAAGTGCCAAAGGCTGCAGGTGAAAGGGAGGTAAAGGGATGTCAGATAACGGGAGAAGGTGCGTGAATTGTAAAGGCGGAGGGAGGGATGTGGGTGAAAGGGAACTTGGGTGGAGTTAATAGAGAACAAGATTAATGTTTGAACGAAATCCTGCGCCATGTCGCGGCTACGGAGGTCATACACGAAGCAGACGTTCACGCAGCCAGTTGACGAGTCACAGATAGATACAGCAAGGCAACAGGTCCTTCCTCTCACCCAGACATAGTCACAGATAGATACAGCACGGCAACAGGTCATTCGGCCCAATGAGTTCGCGGCCTGTTCATTAAAAAACCAATGCCGAAAATACCTAAAGAATAGACTGCAGATGCTGGAATCTTGAGTAAAAAACATACTTCTATAACATGCCTGCCCGAACCCATGTTAGGACGGCGAACAGTGCATAGAGCCGTTGTCTTAGAGTTACGCAACGTAGGTTCAATCCTAACGTTAGGTGTTCAATGCCGTGGGATCCCCCAGCGTGTTTACACACACGTCCGCGTCGGCAGGCTAATTGGCCGCGGTAATGACCACATAATTAACGGGAAAGGAAGCTCACAAAGGGATAGGAGAGTATGGCCAAGTGTAATAGGGATCGATGTGAAAGGCGAGATGCGGAAGGAATTAAAAGTATTGTATGTGAATGCGCGAAGTATAAGAAGTAAAGTAGATGAGCTTGAGGCTCAGTTAGAGGTTGGTAGATATGACATTGTGGAGATTACTGAGAGTGGCTGCAGGAGGATCGGGCCTGGGAACTTAATATTCAGGGTTATACATCCTATAGAAAGGACAGGCATGTGGGCAGAGGAGGGGGGGGGTAGCTCTGCTGGTGAGGGGTGGAATTCAGTCCCTTGCGAGGGAAGACATAGGCACTGACGGGGGAGAGTCACTGTGGATTGAGTTGAGGAATTGTAAAGGCAAGAAGACACTAATTGGTGCTATTTACAGACCCCTAAATAGTAGCTCGGATGTAATAATAATAATTATAATAATAATAATAAATTGAATTTATATAGCGCTTTTCAGGGACTTAAAGTCGCTTTACAAGGCAAGGCAAAAAACAAAAACAAAAACAAACCAAAACAAACCAAAAAATGAGCAACAATTCAAGCACAGATGAAAAGGGAGGGGGATGTGGGGCTAAGGATAGGCAGAGTTGAAGAGATGGGTCTTTAGGCGGGACTGGAAGATGGTGAGGGACTCAGAATTGCGGATCAGTTTGGGGAGGGTTCCAGAGCCTGGGAGCTGCCCTGGAGAAGGCTCTGTCCCCGAAACTGCGGAGGTTGGGGTTTGTGGATGGAGAGGAGACCGGCTGATGTGGATCTGAGGGACCGTGAGGGTTGGTAGGGAGAGAGGAGGTCAGTGAGATATGGGGGGGGGGGGGGGGGGGGGGGGGGCAGATGGTGGAGGGCTTTGTAGGTGAGGACCAGGATTTTGTAGGTGATCCGGTTGGAGATGGGAAGCCAGTGAAGTTGTTTGAGGACTGGAGTGATGTGATGCCAGGATTTGATGTGGGTGATGAGTCGGGCGGCTGCGTTCTGGACCAGTTGGAGTCGGTTGATGGAGTTGGAGCTGATGCCAAGGAGAAGTGAGTTGCAGTAGTCCAGTCGGGAGGAGACGAAGGCATGGATGAGTCTTTCTGCAGCGGGGGGTGTGAGAGAGGGTCTGAGTTTGGCGATGGAGGAATTCTGTTTTATCGCTGTTGAGTTTGAGGAAGTTATGTTGCATCCAGGTTTTTATAGCTGACATACAGTTGATATGGGAGAGGGGGGGGGGGGGGGGGTGGTTGTGGGGGAATTTGGTGCTGAGGTAGATCTGGGTGTCATCGGCATAACAGTGGAAGTCCAGGTTGAAGTGGCGGAGTATCTGACCAAGGGGGAGGATGTAGATGATGAAGAGGAGGGGGCCGAGTACGGAGCCTTGGGGAACGCCTTGAGTGACTGTGGCTGTAGCAGAGGTGTGGTTATGGAGCGAGATGAAGTGGGATCTGTTGGGAAGGTAGGAATGGAGCCAGCTGAGTGCAGTACCTTCGATACCGAGGTCCTTGAGTCTGGTGAGTAGAATGTTATGGCTCACGGTATCGAAGGCTGCACTCAGGTCGAGGAGGATGAGGATGTTGAGGGAACCGGTGTCAGCAGAGGTGAGGAGCTCATTGAGGACTTTTAGGAGAGCGGTTTCTGTGCTGTGGAGGGGGCGAAAACCAGATTGGAGGGGTTCGAATAGGTTATTGGCATGGAGATGGGATTGAAGTTGTGAGGTGACGATACGCTCCAGTGTTTTAGAAAGAAAGGGGAGGTTTGAGATTGGGCGGTAGTTGTTGAGAGAGGAGGGATCCAGACTAGGTTTCTTTAAAATTGAGGTGATAGCAGCAGTTTTGAAGGCGGAGGGGACAGTTCCTTGGGACAGTGAGGAGTTGAAGAGGTTAGTGAGGTAGGGGCAGAGGACGGGGAGGCAGGACTTCAGCAGGGGAGTGGGGAGGGAGTCAATGGAGCAGGTAGTGAGTTTGGAAGAGCTGATGAGTTTGGAGATTTCAGGAGGGGTGACTGGGTCAAACTGGGAGAGGAGGCAGTGTGGAGGAGGGGTCGGGAGGTCAGTAGAGATGGGGAGAAGAGGGGCCTTGGCAGGTGCCGGAGTAGATGCTGGGGGGTCGGATACAGGGGACAAAGATTGATAAATGATGTTAATTTTATCAGCGAAAAAGTGGAGGAATGAGTTGCAGAGATACGGAGTAGAGGTGGGGAGAGTGTTGGTCCGAGGCTTGAGGAGGTTTCCCACTGTGGAGGAGAGGGTTCTGGGGTTCAGTGAAATCGGAGAGGAAGGAGGGGTTTGGTTTAGGTGGCCGGTAAATGAGGATAACTGTCATGGAGGAAAGAGCTTTGAAAGCGAGGAATTCAAATGATGATACTGAGGGGAGGGTGAGTTCTGTGATCCGGAAGTTCTGATTGAAAATAACGGCGAGGCCACCTCCACGGCGGGAGGGGCGGGGTTTGGAGATGTAGTTAAATCCAGGTGGGGATGCTTGGTTGAGGGAGAAGAAGTCATTGGGTTGTTTCCAGGTTTCAGTGAGCAGAAGGAAGTCCAGAGTGTTGTCAAGGATTAGTTCATGGAGGGCAGGGGCTTTATTGTTGAGCGATCGGGTGTTGAGGAGGGCAAAGTTGGCATGGTGGGATGGGGGCAGGCTGGAGAGATCTGAGGTTGTCCCGGTTAACAGTGAGTGTGGTCAGTGGGGAGGGGGGTTGCAGTTGAGGGGGGCAGTGAGTGGATTTGCAAATGATTGGACAGTGGTAGTTCAGTTTTGTTCAGAGGTGCGACAGTAACTTAATCCGGTAGGGATGAGATGAAGGAAAGAAGCTTGCTTTCCTTCAAGGGTGCAAGGGTGCAGAGAACACAAACAAGAACACAAGAGGCAATAGACGTAGGGTGTACGTTGCAGCAGGAGTTAAAACTGGCATGTAACAAATGTAATGCCACAGTTGTGAAGGGGGATTTCAATATGCAGGTAGACTGGGTTGGTTCAGGACCCCAAGAAAGAGAGTTTGTAGAGTGCCTCAGAGAAGGATTGTTAGCTTGTAATGTAGCCGACCAGCGAAAAGGCAATTCTGGATTTAGTGTTGTCCAATGAATCTGATATGATAAGAGGTAAAGGAGGTAGTGATCATAACATGATTAGTTTTAACCTGCAATTTGAGAAGGAGAACGTTAAATCGGAAGTGGCAGTGATGCAGGTGAACAAAGGGGACTATGAAGGCATGAGAGGCATTTAAATTCCATTTGGAATATTTTGGAGGACAAAGAAACCAAGAACCGAGAACCAAGAGGAAAGCTGGCCAAGGTAGACTGGAAAGGGATCCTAGCAGTAATGACGGTGGAACAGCAATGGCAGGAATTTCTGGGCATAATCCGGAAGATGCAGGACATTTCATTCCAAAAAAGAAGAAAGATTCTAAGGGGAGCAGGAGTTGAATAGATACATCGGATCTGTCTTCACTAAGGAAGACACAAACAATCTCCCAGATGTACTGGAGGACAGATGATCTAAGGGGTAGTGGAACTGAAAGAAATGTTCATTAGGCGAGAAATAGTATTGGGTAGGCTAATGGGACTCAAGGATGATAAATCCCCTGGACCTGATGATCTGAATCCCAGGGTCCTCTGGGAGGTGGGTCTAGAAATAGTGGATGCATTGGTGATCATGTTCCAATGTTCAATAGATTCAGGATCAGTTCCTGTGGATTGGAGGATAGCTAATGTTATCCCACTTTTCAGGAAAGGAGCGAGAGAGAAAACGGGAAATTACAGGCCAGTTAGCCTGAATTCGGTGTTGGGGCCACAGTAATTTACCATATATATTAATGATTTGGAAGATGGAATTAGGAGCAACACTAGCAAGTTTGCGGATGACACAAAGCTGGGTGGCAGTGTGAACTGTGAAGAGGATATTAAGAGGATGCAGGGAGACCTGGACAGGTTGAGTGAGTGGGCAGATGCGTGGCAGTTGCAGTATAATATAGATAAATGTGAGGTTATCCACTTTGGCGGCAAAAACAAGGGGGCAGATTATTATCTCAATGGGGTTAGGTTAGGTAAGGGGGGGGGGTACATCGAGACCTGGATGTCCTTGTACACCGGTCACAGGAAATTGGCGTGCAGGTACAGCAGGCAGTGAAGAAAGCTGGTGGAATGTTGGCCTTCATAACAAGAGGATTTCAGTATAGGAGTAAAGAGGTTCTTCTCCATTGTACAGGGCTCTGGTGAGACCACATCTGGAGTATTGTGTACAGTTTTGGTCTCTTAATTTGAGGAAGGATATCCTTGTGATTGAAGCAGTGCAGCGTAGGTTCACGAGATGGATCCGTGGGATGGCGGGACTGTCATATGAGGAAAGGTTGAAAAGACTAGGCTTGTATTCACTGGAGTTTAGAAGGATGAAGGGGGGGGGGGGGGGAGGGGTCTTATAGAAGCATATAAAATTATAAAAGGACTGGACAAGCTAGATGCAGGAAAAATGATCCCAATGTTAGGTGCGTCCTGAACCAGGGGCCACAGTCTTAGAATAAAGGGGAGGTCAATTAAGACTGAGGTGAGAAAAAACCTCTTCACCCAGAGAGTTGTGAATTTATGGAATTCCCTGCCACAGAGGGCAGTGGAGGCCAGGTCACTGGATGCATTTAAGAGCGAGTTAGATAGAGCTCTAGGGGCTAGTGGATATGGGGAGAAGGCAGGCACGGGTTATTGATAGGGGATGATCAGCCATGATCACAATGAATGGCGGTGTTGGCTCGAAGGGTCGAATGGTCTCCTCCTGCATCTATTTTCTATGTTTCTATGTTTTTACTACTCCAAATGTGGTCTAAATAATGTTATATATATCCGCTGTGTGCCCTTCCAACGTTTCTACCGATGCCACAATCGATGAAGGCAAACATGCCGGACATCATCTTCAGCATTCCATCTATTCTTGTTGTCATTTTCAGGAAGCAGTGGACTTACACCCTCACCCCCCCCCCCTCTACATCAATGCCCTAAGTGTCATAGTTACAGTATGTCTGCGCAACACGGAAACACTTTTCAACCCAACTCAGCCATGCCGACAAAATTGACTAACTCAGCTGGTCTCCATTGTCTGTGCTGGCCCATATCCCTGCAAATCCTTCCTATCTTTATCTCTTAAAATTGTATCAACCTTTAACATTTTGTATGCTCATTCCACAAACACACCAGCGTCTATGTCCCTTTTAAATGGTTCACTCTCATTTTAAGACGGCTATATATTGTATCATTATCTTTCACACATGGCTGTCTAAAGCTCAACACATCAATTGTCCAGATTAAACTCCACGTGGCATTTCCGCCTGCATTTCTAGCTCATCTCTATTCTGCTGGGTAGTGCTGGAGGAAATCAGCGCGTCAGGCAGTTTCTCTGGAGGACACGGATAGGTGATGTTTCATGTTAGAATCCTTCTTCAGAATGATGGAGTCGGGGACAGAAAGCTGGGAAGGAGATGGAGGGCAGACCAAGGCCTGACAAGTGATAGGTGGATACAGGTGAGGGGGGTTACTTAGCAGATAGGTGGATATCCGGCTGTATACTCTGGCAGCCTACCTGATGGAGATGCTGCCCGCCCACTGCTGTTGTGTCTGTATCCTGAGTTACAGGTCTGTCAGAGCAGTGGGGACCGGGTGACCTTTCACCCTGCAAACAGTGACACTCAATGGGAGCCGTGAGATGCTTCTGTGTGACTGGCAAGAGACTGCAGATCAGCCCATAGTCAGTGCACACATTCTGGGGACCTACAGAATGAATGGTCACTCTTATAGCAGAGGACATCTAAAGCGAAATGCTGGAAATCCTCAGCAGGGCAGGCGGCATCTAGGTAGGTAGAGGGAGTGAGAGAGTCAGTCACGGACAATAGAGCACAGGCAGACCCTTCAGCCCATCACGTCCATGCTAACCTTTTTGCCAATCTGCACTGATCCTGTTTGACTGGTTTGAGACCCTATCCCTCTGTGTCTTGCCTAATTACCTCTGTGTAAATGCCTCTGAGATTGTGTAATTGTGCTACATTCCACCACCTCATCTGAAAGCGTGTTCCACGTACCAACCATTCTCTATGTAAAATAAACTTATCCCTCAGGTCCCCTTTATATCTCTCTCCACTCACCTGAACCATCTGCCCTTCTTTTTATGTTCCTATCGTGGGGAATTTTACTTCGGAGTCACGTGAGTTACTACGTGATGAACCCGCTTCCAACGCATGCGTGTCATATCGCTACACGCATTGCAACGAGTCACAGCAGGGGGAACAACGTTCCACTAGTGGAGAATTTGAAAGTCGGGAGCAGCAGGTAAGAGACTCTGCGTTCCTTCCACTTACCTTTTAGGTGGAGACATGGACCGGATCCATGAAGGCTGCGGAAAACTGGCGGGGGAGAACCGCGGAATGCGGGCAGCCGGCCGCAGCAGCAACGGCACGCGAAACGTCCGGAGAGGAAACAGCTGTGCCCGACTTCGCTCCCGCACCGGCAAAATTCACTTCTCGGCCGGGCGGGAAGCGAAGCAAAAGTGCTGAGGGCATTGGAGCCGGTCTGACCGGCTGCAAAACGACCGCAGAGGGACCAGTGCCGTGAGCACCGGGGTCGGTCCCAGCGGTTTAAGATTAACACGCAGCCGGGAGCGGCCAGTGCTGAGGGCATTGGAGCCGGTTTGACCGGCTGCGGAACTACCGCGAGGGACGAGTGCCGTAAGCACCGGGGTCATTCCGAGCGGTTGGAGCTAACGGGCATTGGAGCAGGTTTGACCGGCTGGAGAACAACCCAAAGCGACCAGTGCCCGTGAGCACCGGGGTCGGCGGTTGCGCAAGGAGATCCTCCGTGGCAGACTCCGGGAGATGGAGGCTGCCACAGTGGGCAACCAATAAGCCCCACAGCGGTACCCCTCGGGGACTGCACAGTGTCTCTTCCTCATCAGAGGAGAACACGGAGGATCAGTTCTGGGCAAACCCTGAACGGGCCGCAGAACTACTCACCCCCAGCAGACCCTCCGTGGCAGACTCCGGGAGGTGGAGGCTGCCACAGTGGGCAACTAGTAAGCCCCACAGCGGTACCCCTCGGGGGCTGCACAGTGTTTTTTCCTCATCAGAGGAGAACACGGAGGATCAGTTCTGGGCAGACCCTGAACGGGCCGCAGAACTACTCACCTCCAGTGAGTCTGGGGTGAAAGGAAACATGTTGGAACTCCCTGAGGGACGCTCAGGCCAACGGTGTGTGGGCGGCACAGTGCCCGTGAGCACTGCACCGCGCTGGAATTTCAGTTGCAGCGCCGCAGGGAAGTACTGACGGCACAGGGGCCGTGAACACTGCACCGCGTTGGCACTGCAGGACCTACACCTGGGACATACCTCGTTGGAGGGATGCAGGTCCAAGAAGAAAGCCTCTAGTGGGTAAGTCCCGTGGCAGCACCTTTTTACATGGCTGTAGCTCACTTCTATTACTACAGGGAAGTGCTTGAGGGAATGACAGATCCAGGAGATGAAAGCAGCACCTTCTATAGGGCTATATCATGCTTTCTCCCTCCCCAGCAGACTCTTCTATCAGAAGAATGCTGGGGTCAAGTCCTGGACAGGTAATAAATATAGTGCTGTGACTATGAGGTGATGCCATTGTTAGTCACCAAGTCATAGAGTGCATTATTGCCGGGAATAGACACTAATGTTTTTAAAGCTCATTCCACCAGGGCTGCAGCAACATCCGCAGCAAAAATTCTGGAGGTGCCAACAGACCAAATCCTCAGAATGGCAGGATGGTCATCGGAAAGGATTTTCCAAAGGTTTTATAACAAACCAGTTTTGGAGCCATCATCGTTTTCTGAAAACATTTTACGTTCTATAATATAATTTGCCCGAAAGGTTACAGGGCTATGATTTCAATTTAATAAATTTATTTTTCGTTATATCACACAAGTCTTGTATGAGTGTGTTTAAAATTACAAATGATACATTCTCCCAATACCCAAGGCAGTTGTGAAGCATGGACTCGTTTCCACGGCATGAGGTGATGCCATTGTTAGTCACCAAGTCATAGAGTGCATTATTGGTCATTTCCTGATAGAAATACAGGAATTATATGTTGAGATGAAGGATTTAGCAGGCCAAAATTGATGGCATATTCCATCCTCATCTGGCAGTCACAAGGGAGTGTCTGTTTTATGTTTCAGGGGAAATCAACAGGGATAAGTTAAAGCTAACTGGGGAAGATCTATTAACCAGATTAGAAGCTAGCATAGACCACGTGGCTTGCTATCAACTGGTGGGGCTAACATTAGCCATAGCTGTCGCTGGCCACCGAGGATTGTAAATCCATGAATGTGCTAACCATTTATTTATGCTCCTGGAACATCCAACCGGGATTGACGCGGGCCTGCGTTAACCCCAAACCTCCAAGCAAAACCCTTTATTTGGAGGTGACCCAGCTAGAAGGTCAAGGAGTTGGACGATGAAGCCAATCTGGAGCTCACCTAGACGTCCAAACATCGTCCTCAAAGGTATCGCCTTATGCTGGAAGATGTATACACCCACAACACACGGCCTCGGGGATCCAGAAGGAAACAGAAACCCACTGGTAACTAAGGAAGTCTGGTTCTTACTAAATTAAGGCAGGAAGAAGGTTGGTTCACATGGCAGTGACTTTGCCGTAAGGAAGGGTACAGCCTTAAGGGATGCTTGCAGGGAACTAAACCATCCACCAGTCTGGGAGTAGAATATTGGCATTATGGGCTGTGTGTGCCAGCCACATGATATCGTGACCTTTACATAATCAAATTACTGAGCGCTAACACGCGTCACTCAATAATTTATGGGTCATTCTGACAGACCAATGAAGCAACCAACAGAGGCCACCATGGTACTAAAAGGTGGAACATACATTCACCATTAACACGGTCAATATGTTAGTAACTTTACCAAGAGATAAAACCGCAGCCCTACAGGAGGACTGCAGCAAGCTTCTTAACACCAACAGACCCTCCAATAGACGGGTAGCCCGGATAAATGGGGAAGATTGTGGCTACATTCCTGGCCACACAATTTGGGCCATTACATTATCAAAGTTTGCAAAGAGCAAAAATTAGAGCACTCAAATTTAACACGGGTCATTTTGATAGGCCTATGGAGCTACCTACAGAAGCTATAATGAACTACAGTGGTGGGAAATATATCGACATCTTGTGATCAATTGGCAAAATTAATTTGGCAATGGTGTATCCAAAGACACATTTGGATATCGGCAACATACCTACCAGGGAAGCTAAATTCAGTGGCAGACACCAGGTCACGCAAATTTAACGAAAACACGGAATGGATGTTAAATTTAAAAAAAAAAAAAAAAAAAAAAAAAAAAAAGTATTTGCTGAAATTACAGCAAAATATGGTACGCCAGATATTGATTTTTTTTGCATCCAGGTTGAATCACCAACTACCAAGGTATGTGTCCTGGGAACCAGACCCTGGGACAGAAGCTACAGATGCTTTCTCACTGCATTGGGGGAAATGGTGTTTTTATGCATTTCCTCCGTTCTGCCTCATCAATCGGATACTAAGGGAAATTCAACAAGATTCGGCATCTGGGAATCTCATAGTACCCGATTGGCCTACTCAACCGTGGTTTCGGTTATATAGGGGATGGTGTTAGAACCATGTTCCCTTATTGGACATAGCCAAAATTTACTAATTCATCAAGTGACTGAGGGCAGTCACCCATGCCATAAGAATATGGATTTGTTGATTTGTAGAGTCTGAAAGACCCACTACACGGCATGGGGCTGTCAGACAGGACTATGAATCCCATCACATCAGCACAAAGACTGTCAACACAAAAGCAGCACCTCGGACATATCAAGAAATGGGGCAAATACTGCTTTGACAACAACCTAGACCAAAGAGCCAAGAACATTCCGGCCGTATTGGAATTTCTAACATGCCTCCATTGTGATAAACGATTAGGCTACAGTGCCATCAATACTGCCAGAAGTGCACTCTCCAATTACCTATCGCAAGGAACGGAGCGGCACACGGTGGGAACGCACCACCTGGTAACAAAACTTATGAGGGGCATATTCAATGCAAAACCCCCTAAAACCAGGTACTCGAGAATCTGGGATATGGGTGTCGTTTTGAACATGCTGAGGAGTTGGTCGCCCATAACAGCATTATCACTTCGGAAACTGACCATGAAGATGGTTATGCTCATGGCGTTAGTTACCGCACAACGAGTCCAGTCGTTAAACAAACTGAGCCTGGACTGCTTGATCATCTCACCCGAGAAACTGGTGTTAGTTATACATGATTTAATAAAACAAAACAGACCAGGTTCATCGGGTCAAGTGATTGAATTTATGGCATATCCAAATGACGAACGCCTGTGTATAGCCAGACGTATCCAATTATACATGGAATATACTAAGAGCATTCGAGGTCAGGAAATGGCTCTGTTAATTTCTTACAAGAAGCCGCACAAAAGGGTCACGACCCAAACTATCTCAAGGTGGCTCAAATGTGTCCTAAAGATGGCAGGAATAGACACTAATGTTTTTAAAGCTCATTCCACCAGGGCTGCAGCAACATCCGCAGCAAAAATTCTGGAGGTGCCAACAGACAAAATCCTCAGAATGGCAGGATGGTCATCGGAAAGGATTTCCCAAAGGTTTTATAACAAACCCGTTTTGGAGCCATCATCGTTTTCTGAAATCATTTTACGTTCTATAATATAATTTGCCCGAAAGGTTACAGGGCTATGATTTCAATTTAATAAATTTATTTTTCGTTATATTACACAAGTCTTGTATGAGTGTGTTTAAAATTACCAATGATACATTCTCCCAATACCCAAGGCAGTTGTGAAGCATGGACTCGTTTCCACGGCATGAGGTCACAGAGCTTTGAAAACTTCACGTAGTCACTCACGTGACTCCGAAGTAAAATAGTAAGATTAAACGAGAACTTACCAGTTTGAAGTTTGATCTGTATTTTATGAGGAGGAACGTTGAGGGAATACGTGCCCTCCGCTCCCACCCTCCTATGATCATATCAAAAACTGGTATCTCTTTGATAATCTTACTATGTTAGGTCATTATAGTTTCTGTGACCTCACACCGCTGCTTTGAAGAATGACACGCATGCGTTGGAAGCGGGTTCTTCACCTATTCCCTCAACGTTCCTCCTCATAAAATACAGATCAAACTTCAAACTGGTAAGTTCTCGTTTAATCTTACTATTAGATATCTATGTCCTGCATAATGTCTATCTCTATCAGTCTTGCTCATTACAGGGGAAAAAAGTCCAGATTATCTAATACCTTCCCATAACTGAAGGCCCTCTGTTCAGAGTAGTGTCTGGGGATGTCCTCTGCACACATCTCCTGTAATGTGGTGGCCTGAGCTGTACACAGCATTCAGTGAGAGGCGTGAACAATGCAGTGTAATGTTGCAGGGAGGGTGGGGGAGCGAGGGAAGGAAGGCTGGGACAGAGGGAAGTTTCTGATGGGACCAGGCTGGTGTTTAGTTCAGAGAGGCATTTGTCTGATGAGCTGCTGAGAGACAGCGAGAGTGATTACACAGAAACGGATGTGTTAGAAATGCAAATTACATGTCATAGCTGCTGCTGCAACTTACAATCAGAAGGGGAATGGTGAAAGATGAGTCTGTCTGTGGGTAAAGTGATTTCGTTACAAAACAGAAAACTGGGATAGTCAAAGTCAATGTTGAGAAAGATGCAGTGAGTCCCTGTAACTACCCATCGCATCCAGACTCTGGCCATGGCCTTGTGCGCTTTTATAATGAGGTCTGACACAAGGTAATGAACAACACTTCACCTGACTGGGTAGGTTGCAGCCTGCAGCACTCTGTGCTGAAGTCAACAGTTCCAAGTAACCTGAGCTCTGCGACACAACTGCCAGGTTTAGAACAGCTTCTTTCAGTGTTCATTATCTTCTTAAATACCTTTGTTAATCCATCAATCAGCTGCCTCTGGCCTTGCGCTCTCCACCCACTCTCACCACCCTCTCTCTCCCCCTCTCCCTCCTCTCTCCCCTCTCTCCCCTCTATCCCCTCTCTCCCTCTCCCCCCTCTCCCCTTTCTCCACTCTCTCCCCTCTCCCCCTCTCTCCCCTCTCTCCCTCTCTTCCTCTCTCCCCCGTCTCCCCTTTCTCCCCTCTCTACCTCTCTCTCCCTCTTCTCTCCCCACTCTTGCTCTCATCTCTCTCCACCCACTCTCACTATCTCTCTGCTCTCTCCACCTAACGTCAACCCGTTTCCTGCCTAACCCATTTAGAGTGACATAGCAGGGAAACGGGGCCATGACCAAATCACCTCTTCTAAAGTAGGACCATTTGCTCGTAGATAGACACAAAGTGCTGGGGTAACTCAGCAGGTCAGGCAGCATATTTGGAGAAAAAGGATAGGTGATATTTCGGCTCGGGACCTATCTTCAGACTGATCCCGACCCGAAACATCACCCATCCTTTTTCTCCAGAGATGTTTCTCCCACAGATGTTCCTGGCCATCTTCTGGAACAGGTGAATATCAATCAATATCAATCAATCAATATTTATTCCATGTCATTTCATCCACAGTGAGGCTCAAACGAATCTCCGTTTCTACAGCCATACAAACAAAACGATTCCTACAAGACACACAAACAATTCAATTCACACAAACATTATGGAGCACAACACACCATGGAAGATTTACAGGGATGTTGCCAGGACTCGAGGGCCTGAGCTATAGGGAGACGTGGGTCAGGCTAGGATGTTATTCTTTGGAGTGCAGGAAGATGAGGGGTGATCTTATAGAGGAGAATAAAATCATGAGTGGAATAGATACGTCTTTTCCCAGGGAAGGGGAATCAAGAACCAGAGGGTATAAAGGTTTTAGGTGAGGGGGAAGATTGACCTGTCACACTGTGCGAGATCACCCACGAGCTACCCCGAGTTTAAAACAAATTTAACTCGTGGTAACCACGTACAATTAACGTAGCAGGAAGGTCGGAACTCGTGGACACAACTTAGCGACTCGTGGCGCTCATGGCAGATATCCGTGAAACTTGATAACTCTTGAAAAAATTCATACATGTTTAAAGTTTTCCACGAGTAATATGTACTTTTGAAGTTAAAAATTGATACATTTAAACACGTTGTAAGAACGTAGTGGCCCGTGCGTTTACTTTAGTGACTCGTGAGTTTACAACTATCATGATTTCATTTGGACTTTTCTCTGTTACAGGATTATTCCAAACATTTGTCACTCTTTGGATAAAGCAATTATTTTTCTGGTTATATGTTCTAAATATACTTTCCATTTGTTTCCACTTCCAGGTTAATAAATTATCTGACAATATTTAAGAATGTTTAAGTAATCTGCCTGTTGTAACTAAACACTGAAATTAGGTCGACCTGCATTGGTAATGTGTGGCATGGTGTGAATGTCCTCAAATAATAAGTCAATGGTAGGATGGAATAGATAAGAGCCTGGTGTAGTCCCTGTCAGGGCACAGGTTGGTTTACATCACTCAAACAGAAGGCTGTCGTTCACTATCCTATGTCGACATTATTATAAACTCTCTACATGTTTCTCGTCTGTTTTTACTACAATATTAAAATGGTGACAGTGAACATTTGTGTCAAATCCATTTAATGGGGGGGGGGGGGGGGGGGGGGGGGGGGTTCATTCATAATTATTGTGACCAGCAGAACGGAGTAGCAAACCTCCAAAGACGTACAAGTTTGTGGGTCCATTGACTTCTGTAAATTGCCACTAGTGTGTGGGATGCGAAAGTGGGATCAACGAGAAATTGGGTACGGGTAATCGATGGTTGACATGGACTCGGTGGGCCAAAGGTCCTGTTCCCATGCTGTAAAATCAAAACAATTACATAATGTGGGTGCAAATCCCTGCGGTAGAGAGCGATCAAGTGGAGCGTTTCAGATCAAGGGAGGCCTTGCAAATAGAGGAAGAATGTAGGGGGAAAAATACTCAGAGAGGCGAGGGGGTGGCCAATGTCCCTGTAAATTCGATTCATCGCCAACTTTGTGTCCTGCCTGTAGACCAGGGATTCTGTCACAATCTCCGTACGCTTCAAGAATGGTTCCCGCTCTGAGAGATTTACATGGTTTGGTTATGGGGAGTCATAGAGTGTTACAGCACGGAAAAAGTCCCCTCGGGACAACTTGTTCATGCCAAGCGAGGTCCTTCCTGGAGGTCCTTCCTGAAGTTGCAAGAAGAAGGTGGATAGGTTTGAGGTTTTTTTTCTTTGCAGCGCAGGAGCCTGAGTGATGACCTCGTCTCACATTTGGCCTCTATCCCTGTAACCTCTCATACCCAACAGGTTTCTGCAGAGTCTACAGTACAGCAAGGCTTGTGTTCCATTCAATATTCCCCCCCCCCCCCACCATCTCCCACTACCCTGGTGCTGCTGTCTTCAAACATAAAAGTGCTGAACTAACACTTGTGAAGGATCACTTGTTGGTTTCCAAATTACGTGCAATCTGTATTTGTTGCGTCTTTGGAATATCCAAAGTCGCCGCTTCTCCATTTCAGAACATTTATTCGTCAGGCATTAAACAAGGGTCTGAAGAAGAGTCTCGACCCGAAGCGTCACATGTTCCTTTTCTCCAGAGATGCTGTCTGATCCACTGAGTTACAACAGTTTATTTTATCTATCTTCGGTTTAAACCAGTATCTGCAGTTCCTTCCTACACATAAAAAATAACGCGGCGGCGGGAGAAGAACCCACTATTTCGGAAATCCCAAGAAAGTGGACAGTAATCTTAGCTCCGCAGCCGAACTGGTTGAAGGAAATTTGCCGGAAACATATTGCTCAGATAAACACGGGAGGTTGACAACATATTAAAATGTATCTCCGGTTGAACCAGTTTTTATTATCGGGAAACCACTGAAATATGAGGAAGCAGCTTAAAATGAACTGTCGTTCAAAAGTAATTCGAGATAAGATCATTATTGATTCAGCTTCACTCAATAAAACGCCGCCCGCACTTTTTATCCATTAGTACGTAGGGAAGCTGGCCATGAACATAAAGAAGGACAGTAAAAGTTTCTTTAGAAAAGTTAAGGGAAAAAGAGTAGCAAAGTCAAATGTGGGTTCCTTGAAGGCAGACACGGGTGAAATTATTACGGACAACAAGGAAATGGCAGAAGAGTTGAATAGGTGCTTCGGATCTGTCTTCACTAAGGACGACACAAACAATCTCCCAGATGTATTGGAGGACAGAGGATCTAAGGGGGGAGAGGAACTGAAATAATTTTCATTAGGCGAGAAATAATATTGGGTAGGCTAATGGGGCTAAAGGATGATAAATCCCCTGGAACTGATTGTCTGCATCCCAGGGGAGGTGGATCTAGAAATAGTGGATGCATTGGTGATCATTTTCCAATGTTCAATAGATTTAGATTCAGTTCCTGTGGACTGGAGGATAGCTAATGTTATCCCACTTTTCAGGAATGGAGCGGGAGAGAAAATGGGGAATTACAGACCAGTTAGCCTGAATTCGGTGTTGGGGCCGCAACTATTTACCATATATATTAATGATTTGGAAGAGGGAATTAGGAGGTGGCAGTGTGAACTGTGAAGAGTATGATAGGAGGTTGCAGGGTGACCTGGAGAGGTTTAGTGAGTGGGCAGATGCATGGCAGATGCAGTATAATATAGATAAATGTGAGGTTATCCACTTTGGCGGCAAAAACAAGGGGACAGATTATTATCTCAATGGGGTTAGGTTCGGTAAGGGGGGGGGGGGGGGAGGTACAGTGAGACCTGGGTGTCCTTGTACACCGGCCACTGAAAGTTGGCGTGCAGGTATAGCACGCAGTGAAGAAAGCTAATGGAATCTTGTCCTTCATAACAAGAGGATTTCAGTATAGGAGTAAAGAGGTTCTTCTGCAGTTGTACAGGGCTCCGGTGAGACCACATCTGTAGTATTGTGCACAGTTCTGGTCTCTTGATAGACACAAAGTGCTGGGGTAACTCAGCAGGTCAGGCAGCATATTTGGAGAAAAAGGACAGGTGATGTTTCGGCTTGGGACCTATCTTCAGACTGATCCCGACCCAAAACATCACCCATCCTTTTTCTCCAGTGATGTTTCTCCCCACAGATGTTCCTGGCCATCAGCTGGAACAGGTGAATATCAATCAATATCAAGCAATCAATATTTATTCCATGTCATTTGAACCACAGTGAGGCTCAAACCAATCTCCGTTTCTACAGCCATACAAACAAAACAAATCATACAAGACACACAAACAATTCAATTCACACACACATCATGGAACACAACACACCATGGAAGATTTACAGGGATGTTGACACGACTCGAGGGCCTGAACTATACGGAGACGTGGGGCAGGCTAGGACTTTATTCCTTGCAGTGCGGGAGGATGAGGGGTGATCTTATAGAGGCGAATAAAATCATGAGGGGAATAGATAGGTCTTTTCCCAGGGAAGGGGAATCAAGAACCAGAAGGTAAAGGTTTAAGGTGAGGGGAAATAACCTAAGGGGCATCTTTATCGATCAGAGGGCAGTGGTTATATGGAACTAGCTGCCAGAGGAGATAGTTGCAACAGGTAAAATGACAACATTTTAAAAACACAGTTGGACAGGTATAAGGATATGAAAGGTTTAGAGGCGTGGACAAATATAACTAGCTTTGGTGGGACGGTGGATGTAGGTCCAACTCACCTGTTTAGTTGCTGCATGACTGTACAGGGTGTTCTATAAATGCCAGCAGCGTCTGGAGTGGGCACGTGTCGAGTTAATACAATTCTCCGCTCCATTCACAGACTGCCCCAATTGTAACTCACAGAGATCCAGGATCGTGTGATAACTTCAGATATTTATAAATGCTTCGTGTTTGAAAATAGTTGAACCTGTTCCCTTGTGCTGAATGAGCAGAACGTGTTCATGACCGTTTATAAGCTGTAATGGATGCAAACCGATCTCTGTGAAGAATTAGTGTATCTTTTCCTGAATTATTTTAAAATTACTGGTTTTTAGAATTGTTTTTTATTATATGTAATTTTTTTGTCCTGCCTGTATAGATTTATATTTGGGATTCTGTAAAATGTTGAAAGTATAGGTTAAAATAACAAAGGGTTTTCTAATTACTGATGTGTTGTTTGAGAATTATTAAATGGAGAGGATGGAGAGGAGTGGAGAGGAGATCGGGTGAGGTTGGGGCAGGAGAGGGTTGTGGTGGAAGGAGGTGGGTTGTGGTGGGGGGATGAATGGAGAGGGGAGGATGAGTAGGGAGTGGAGGGTTGTGGTGGGGTGGGGAGGGGAGATAGGTCGAGAGGGAAAGATAGGTCAGCCATCATTAAATGGCGGCGTAGACTTGATGGGCAGAATGGCCCAATTCTGCTCCAATGACATAACTTTATAATGGGCCTGTTTAGATGCAGCGAGTGAGAACGCCATCGTCCCGTTGCCGGTACATGTGAACATTTTAAAGTCTTGCCAGTGACTTTGTCATCTGCGGCTGAAACCTGTGAAACTTTAAAACGCTCAGACGGGATCAGTTGCCGACCATTTATTTGGGGGACCGGGGTGGGATAGGGTGGTTGTCCACGGGAGCCCTGACCACAGGGGCCCAGTTGTGAAGGGAAACCTGGTGAGAGGAACGGTGGACACGGGGCCGGCGTCGGACGGAATGAAGACCTTTGGACCCCGGGAGCACTGGGAAGTGTTTCGGGACGGTTCATGAGCAATTAGATCCTCTGTGCAGCAGTCGCAGTCTTTACTCTTCGTTTGGCCCACACTCCGGTCAGATGCATCTCGCCACTATGGCCGGGACTCCGTCCGCTGGATTCCAAGGGCGAATCCATGTAAACACTCCCCGTAATTACATTCGTTGGACTCCTGTCTTCTACTGGGGAAGGTGGGCTGATCCCTTCCACGAGGTACAGGTCCGCACTCTACAGCCACCCCTCACTGAACATAAGGTCATAAGTGACAGACAAGGGTCACAGTTTGAGGATAATGGGGATGTCTTTTCGGACCGAGATGAGAAAAACATTTTTCAAACAGAGAGTGGTGAATCTGTGGAATTCTCTGCCACAGCGGGTGGTTGAGGCCAGTTCATTTGCTATATTTAAGAGGGAGTTAGATGTGGCCCTTGTGGCTAAAGGGATCAGGGGGTATGGAGAGATGGCAGGTACAGGATACTGAGTTGCATGATCAGCCATGATCATATTGAATGGCGGTGCAGGCTCGAAGGGCCGAATGCCCTACTCCTGCATCTATTTTCTATGTTTCTATGACAGAAGCAGAATTAGGCTATTCGGCCCATCGTCCACCCCGCCATTCAATTATGGCTGACCTATCTCTCCCTCCTAACCCCATTCTCCTGCCATTCTCCCCATAATTATTAATCAAGAAAATATCTCTGCCTTCAAAACACACACTGACTTGGCCTCCATGGCCTTCTGTGGCAAAGAATTCCACAGATTCACCACACTGAACGCGATTCCTCCCCCACTCACAGTGAAGACCCAGCTGAGGCCGTGAACTCAATCAGACACCGGGGGTCCCTGTGCGAGTCTGTGGGCCTGCAGTCCATGTCTATAGCTGTATCATCAGCTGCAAGCTGACGACCAGAAGGCGATACAAGCAACTGCAGGCGTGGAACCCTGACAAAACAAGTCACAACGTGCAGGAGGAATTCAGGCAGCGTCTGGGGAGGAGGTGGACAGGGGATTTTTCGGGTCGGGATCCTTCTTCAAACTAAAATAAAGGAAAGAGAGGCGTCAACGAGGGATTGTCGGAAGAGCGAGGGCAGGGTGGAAACAGGGAACTGCAGATACTAGTCTGCACAAAAAGACACAAAGTGTTGGAGTAACTCGGCAGGTCAGGCATCTTCTCTGGAGGACAGGGATAGGTGACGTTTCAATCTGAATAGGGTCCCGACCCCGAAACGTCACCTATCCATGTTCCCCAGATATTTTGCCTGACCCGCTGAGTTACTCCAGCACTGGGGATGGAGATTGCAACTTTCACGTGGTCCGCCCCGTTTTGACGAATGCAATCAACCTGGTGTGCACAATTAAATAAGATCAAATAGCACAAGTTGTCCCACAACTTTAGGCTGTGCACGAAATACGCATGAAGACGTTTCCAGCACTCTGTGAAACGTCACCTATCCATGTTCTCCACAGATGCTGCCTGACCCGCTGAGTTACTCCAGAACTCTGTGAAACATCACCAATCCATGTTCTCCACAGATGCTGCCTGACCCGCTGAGTTACTCCAGCACTCTGTGAAACGTCACCTATCCATGTTCTCCACAGATGCTGCCTGACCCGCGGAGTTACTCCAGCTCTCTGTGGAACGTCAAGCCAAGACAAGTCAAGTCAAGTCAAGTCAATTATATTTCTATAGCACATTTAATAACAACTCTCGTTGACCAAAGTGCTTCACATTAGTGCAGGTATTCACGTGCTACATACTGTGGTACATAGATCAACAATACATACATAAATACATACACACAGCGCTCGCTCAGAGGACCTCAAGAAAGGCTTGAGAGTAGAAATAAGTTTAAAGTCTAGACTTAAAAGAGTTGATGGAGGGGACAGTTCTGATGGGAAGAGGGATGCTGTTCCACAGTCTAGGAGCTGCAACCGCAAAGGCGCGGTTGCCCCTGAGCTTATGCCTAGGCTCCGGGATGTTCAGTAACCCCAAGTCGGCCGATCTGAGGGACCTGGAGGTGGTGTGGTGGGTAAGCAGACTTTTGATGTAAGTGGGGGCAAGCCCGTTAAGGGCTTTGTAAACAAAAAGAAGGAGCTTGAAATTGATTCAGAACCGCACAGGGAGCCAGTGGAGAGAGGCCAGAATCGGGGTAATATGGTCCCTTTTTCGGGTGCCCGTCAGGAGTCTCGCTGCGGCGTTTTGGATCAGTTGCAGGCGGGGCAGGGATGATTGGCTGATGCCAGTGTAAAGGGAGTTGCAGTAATCTAGGCGGGAGGAGATAAATGAGTGGATGACCTTTTCGAGATTGTCAAATTGGAGGAAAGGTTTTATTTTGGCTGTGGTCCGAAGCTGAAAGAAGCTAGCTTTTACCACGGCATTGACTTGTTTGTCAAATTTCAATGCGGAGTCAAGTATCACGCCAAGGGTTTTGACGTGAGGTTTGAGTAATGAGGTTAGGCTTCCAAGGATGCCTGCTATCGTTTTGGTGGAGTCCGAGGGACCGAGAAGGATTAACTCAGACTTACTCTCGTTTAGTTGGAGGAAGTTCTGGGCCATTCAACACTTTATATTCTCGAGGCAGTGGAAAAGGCTCAGTAGATTCGATCGGTTGTTGGGTTTCAGGGGGAGATAGGGTTATGTATCGTCTGAAAAGCAGTGGAAAGAAATGCCGTGCCTTTGAATGACTTGGCCTAAGGGGAGCATATACAGGGAGAAGAGAATGGGGCCTATGATGGAGCCTTGCGGAACCCCGCAGCAAAGGCTAGCTGGGGAGGAGAAAGAGTTGCCTGTGTTAGTAGAGAAACTCCTACCTTTGAGGTAGGAGACGAACCAGCTCAGGGCAGTGCCATCAATACCATCTCCATACCGGAGACGGTCAATTAGGATGGTGTGGTCGACTGTATCAAATGCTGCGCTGAGGTCGAGAAGGAGCAGGATTGCACAGTCGTCCGAGTCAATGGTGGGAAAATCAGGTTGGTACTGGACCCCAAGAAAGAGAGTTTGTGGAGTGTCTCCGTGATGGAACCTTGTGGTGCTCGAGGAGCTTGTGTGCCTCAGTGACCCCTAGAGAGATGCCAGTGGGAGATTCGTCTCCTGTTAGGGTCTCCCATGCTGGACAGGTCGAAGTGTAGAGGCGAGACGAAGAGCGATCCACTTGTCCTCCAGGTTGGGGGTTGAGCACAGGGCTAACAACCCTGTCTCGTAAAACAAACATGTTACGGAAACAGCAACTGAAGGAATCAACACTACTGGCCGTGATGGACAGGAGTGGAGGACCTTCTTTGCTGCCCAAGAGGCATAATAGGCAGTAAGTAAGTAAGTAAGTAAGTAAGTAAGTAAGTAAGTAAGTAAGTAAGTAAGTAAGTAAGTAAGTAAGTAAGTAAGTAAGTAAGTAAGTAAGTAAGTAAGTAAGTAAGTAAGTAAGTACGTAAGTAAGTAAGTAAGTAAGTAAGTAAGTAAGTAAGTAAGTAAGTAAGTAAGTAAGTAAGTAAGTAAGTAAGTAAGTAAGTAAGTAAGTAAGTAAGTAAGTAAGTAAGTAAGTAAGTAAGTAAGTAAGTAAGTAAGTAAGTAAGTAAGTAAGTAAGTAAGTAAGTAAGTAAGTAAGTAAGTAAGTAAGTAAGTAAGTAAGTAAGTAAGTAAGTAAGTAAGTAAGTAAGTAAGTAAGTAAGTAAGTAAGTAAGTAAGTAAGTAAGTAAGTAAGTAAGTAAGTAAGTAAGTAAGTAAGTAAGTAAGTCTGTGATGGATTCTTAGGGCAGCTTGTACTGGAGCCTACCAGGGAGCAAGAAATTCTGGATTTAGTGTTGTGTAATGAACCTGATTAGATAAAGGAACTCGAGGTAAAGGAGCCATTAGGCGGCAATGACCATAATATGATCTTTTAATCTACAATTTGAGATTGAGAAGGGAAAATCGGAAATGTTAGTATTACAATTGAACAAAGGGGACTATGGAGCCATAAGGGAGGAGATGGCCAAAGTTGACTGGAAAGATACCCTAGCAAGGATGACAGTGGAACAACAATGGTAGGTATTTCTGGGAATAACTCAGTAGGTGCAGGATCAGTTCATTCCAAAGAGAAAGAAAGATTCCAAGGGGAGTAAGGGGCGACCATGGCTCACAAGGGAAGTCGGGGACAGTATAAAAATAAAATAGAAGTATAACAGTAAAAATGAGCGGGAAGCAAGAGGATTGGTGAACGTTTAAAGAACAACAGAATATAATTAAAAAGGCAATACGGGGAGAAAAGATGAGGTACGAAGGTAAACTAGCTAAGAATATAAAGGCAAATTGTAAAAGCTTCATAAGGTATGTGAAGAGGAAAAAAATAGTTAAGACCAAAGTTGGACCATTGAAGACTGAAACAGGTGAAAGTATTATGGGAAACAAGGAAATGGCAGATGAACAGGTACTTTGGATCCACCAAGGAAGACACAAACAATCTGGCAGGCAGGTTTACCACTGCTACACGGGTTGTTTTAAACTGAATAAGGGGGGTGGGGTGTCGAATGGGATAGTGAAGGATGGAGTTAAAGGGAAAGGGTTTCTTAAATGTGTGAGCGTAGAGACAGAGGGGTGTAAAATGAGGGTAGAAGCAATAGGTAGCAAGGTGAAAAGTAAAAGAGGCAGGCCGGCAAATCCAGGGCAAAAATCGAAAAGGGCTACTTTTCAGCATAGTATAAGGGGTGAGACTGTTGTAAAAACAAGCCTGAAGGCTCTGTGTCTCAATGCAAGGAGCATTCGTAATAAGGTGGATGAGTTGAATGTGCAGATAGCTATTAATGATTATGATATAGTTGGGATCACGGAGACATGGCTCCAGGGTGACCAAGGCTGGGAGCTGAATATCCAGGGATGTTCAATATTCAGGAGGGATAGACAGAAAGGGAAAGGAGGTGGGGTAGCGTTGCAGGTTAGAGAGCAGATTAACGCAATAGAAAGGAAGGACATTAGCTTTGAGGATGTGGAATCGATATGGGTAGAGCTGCGAAACACTAAGGGACAGAAAACGCTAGTGGGAGTTGTGTACAGGCCACCTAACAGTAGTAGGGAAGTTGGGGATGGCATCAAACAGGAAATTAGAAATGCGTGCAACAAAGGAAAAACAGTTATAATGGGTGACTTCAATCTACATATAGATTGGGTGAATCAAATTGGCAAGGGTGCTGAGGAAGAGGATTTCTTGGAATGTACGCGGGATAGTTTTCTAAACCAACATGTAGAGGAACCAACGAGACAGCAGGCTATTCTAGACTGGGTATTGAGTAATGAGGAAGGGTTAGTTAGCAGTCTTGTTGTGCGTGCCCCCTTGGGCAAGAGTGACCATAATATGGTTGAGTTCTTCTTTAGGACGGAGAGTGACATCGTTAATTCAGAAACAAGGGTCCTGAACTTAAAGAAAGGTAACTTTGAGGGTATGAGACGTGATTTGGCCAAGATAGATTGGCGATTGATTCTTAATGGGTTGACGGTGGATATGCAATGGAAGGCAATTAAAGACTGCATGGATGAACTACAACAATTGTTCATCCCAGTTTTGAAAATAAAGAAATCAGGGAAGGTAGTGCATCCGTGGATAACAAGGTAAATCAGGGATAGTATCAAACAAAAGATGAAGCGTACAAAATAAGCCAGAAAAAGCAGTCTACCAGAGGACTGGGAGAAATTCAGAGACCAGCAGAGGAGGACAAAGGGCTTAATTAGGAAAGGGAAAATAGATTATGAAAGAAAACTGGCAGGGAACATAAAAACTGACTGCAAAAGCTTTTATAGATATGTGAAGAGAAAAAGATTAGTTAAAACAAATGTAGGTCCCTTGCAGTCTGAAACGGGTGAATTGATCATGGGGAACAAGGACATGGCAGACCAATTGAATAACTACTTTGGTACTGTCTTCACTAAGGAAGACATAAATAATCTGCCGGAAATAGCAGGGGACCGGGGGTCAAATGAGGTGGAGGAACTGAGTGAAATCCAGGTTAGCCGGGAAGTGGTATTAGGTAAATTGAATGGATTAAAGGCCGATAAATCCCCAGGGCCAGATAGACTGCATCCCAGAGTACTTAAGGAAGTAGCCCCAGAAATAGTGGATGTATTAGTGATAATTTTTCAAAACTCTTTAGATTCTGGAGTAGTTCCTGAGGATTGGAGGGTAGCTAATGTAACACCACTTTTTAAAAAGGGAGGGAGAGAGAAAACGGGGAATTACAGACCAGTTAGTCTAGCGTCGGTAGTGGGGAAACTGCTAGAATCAGTTATTAAAGATGGGATAGCAGCACATTTTGAAAGTGGTGAAATCATTGGACAAAGTCAGCATGGATTTATGAAGGGTAAATCATGTCTGACGAATCTTATAGAATTTTTCGAGGATGTAACTAGTAGAGTGGATAAGGGAGAGCCAGTGGATGTGTTATATCTGGACTTTCAGAAGGCTTTCGACAAGGTCCCACATAAGAGATTAATATACAAACTTAAAGCACACGGTATTGGGGGTTCAGTATTGATGTGGAGAGAGAACTGGTTGGCAGACAGGAAGCAAAGAGTAGGAGTAAACGGGTCCTTTTCACAATGGCAGGCAGTGACTAGTGGGGTACCGCAAGGCTCAGTGCTGGGACCCCAGCTATTTACAATATATATTAATGATCTGGATGAGGGAATTGAATGCAACATCTCCAAGTTTGCGGATTACACGAAGCTGGGGGGCAGTGTTAGCTGCGAGGAGGGTGCTAGGAGGCTGCAAGGTGACTTGGATTGGTTGGGTGAGTGGGCAAATGCATGGCAGATGCAGTATAATGTGGATAAATGTGAGGTTATCCACTTTGGTGGCAAAAACAGGAAAGTAGACTATTATCTGAATGGTGGCCGATTAGGAAAAGGGGAGATGCAACGAGACATGGGTGTCATGGTGCACTAGTCATTGAAAGTAGAAATGCAGGTGCAGCAGGCAGTGAAGAAAGCAAATGGTATGTTAGCATTCATAGCAAAATGATTTGTGTGTTAGAGCAGGGAGGTTCTACTGCAGTTGTACAGGGTCTTGGTGAGACCACACCTGGAGTATTGCGTACAGTTTTGGTCTCCTAATCTGAGGAAAGACATTCTTGCCATAGAGGGAGTACAGAGAAGGTTCACCAGACTGATTCTTGGGATGGCAGGACTTTCATATGAAGAAAGACTGGATAGACTCGGTTTGTACTCGCTAGAATTTAGAAGATTGAGGGGGGATCTTATAGAAACTTACAAAATTCTTAAGGGGTTGGACAGGCTAGATGCAGGAAGATTGTTCCCGATGTTGGGGAAGTCCAGGACAAGGGGTCACAGTTTAAGGATAAGGGGGAAAACCTTTAGGACCGAGATGAGGAAAACTTTTTTCACTCAGAGAGTGGTGAATCTCTGGAATTCTCTGCCGCAGAAGGTAGTCGAGGCCAGTTCATTGGCTATATTTAAGAGGGAGTTAGATGTGGCCCTTGTGGCTAAAGGAATCAGGGGGTATGGAGAGAAGGCAGGTACAGGATACTGAGTTGGATGATCAGCCATGATCATATTGAATGGCGGTGCAGGCTCGAAGGGCCGAATGGCCTACTCCTGCACCTATTTTCTATGTTTCTATGTTAGAGTATGTATACTCACAATCGGAAGAAGCTGCCAAAGAAGATAGTTGAGGCTGGGGATATAACACGATTAAAAATACATCTTGACAGGTACATGGATAGGAAAGGTTCAGCGGGAAAAGGCGCTGGCAAACGGACCTAAATGAATAATTTGGAAACACAGGGCACTGCAAATGCCAGTAACAAAATAAGACAAAGTGCTGGAGTAACTCAGCAGGTCAGGCAACATCTCTGGAGAACATGGATAAGACGTTTCAGGTCGGCACGGCACCAACCCATCTTCTCCAGAGCTGCTGTCTGACCAGCTGAGTTACTCCAGTACTTTGTGTCTTTTGTCGTCGGCGTTGATGAGCTGGGCCGAAGGGCCTGTTTTGTGCTGGACCGATCTGCAACTCTTGACTCCAATTTATAGGTGGTTTAAGGTGCAATACTGCCGCACGCTGGGCAGAGCTGGTATTACATTACTAACTGTGTCCGCGAGTGGGAATCGCTCCACTGAAGAGACAAGGTAATTTCACTCTTCTTCCAACCCATGACCACAACCCCCTGAAAGTTCAACACAACTCGCAGCAGGAAGTGTGAGGTGTTGCATTTTGGAAAGTCAAACATGCGCAGGACCTGCACAGTGAATGGTAGGGGTCTGGCGTGTTTTGTAGAGTAGAGTAGATCTAGGAGTGTCGGTGCAAGGTTCCTTGAAGGTGGAGTCTCCGGTAGATAGGGTGGTCATAAAGGCACCAGGGGGGAGAAGAAAGGAAAAAGGAGGCATTGGAACCCGAGGGCTGAGGGAGGTTTGAAGGGGAGGAGACAGCAAGGGCTAACAAGGGCTAAACAAAATGGCGAGAATTCAATGGTCATGCCCCCAGGATGCAGACTCCCCAAGTGGAATGTGAGGTTCTGTTCCTCCAATTTCCGGTGGCGATCGCTCTGCCATGGAGGAGAACTAGGACAGATAGGTCGGATACGGAATGGGAGGGGGAGTTGAAGTGCTGAGCCACCGGGAGGTCAGGTTGGTTTAGGCGGACCGAGCGGAGGTGTTCGGCGAAACGATCGCCAAGCCTCAGCTTGGTCTCACCGATGTAGAGCAGCTGACATCTAGAGCAGCGGATGCAATAGATGAGTTTGGAGGAGGTACAGGTGAACCTCTGTCGCACCTGGAACGACTGTTTGGGTCCTTGAATGTAGTCGAGGGGGGAGATAAAGCGACAAGAGTAGCATCTCTTGCGGTTGCAAGGGAAAGTGCCCGGGGAGGGGGTAGTATAGGAGGGAAGAGAAGAAGACAAGGGAGTTACGGAGGGAGCGGTCTTTACGGAAGGCAGACATGGGGTGAGATGGGAAGATGTGGAGAGATGGGATGATGATATTGTGTTCAGTTCTGGGCACCATGTTATAGGAAAGATATTGTCAAGCTAGAAAGGGTACAGAGTAGATTTACGAGGATGTTGGCAGGACTAGAGTGTGTGCGCTAGAGGGAGAGGTTGAGTAGGCTGGGACTATTGGTTGGAATGAAGAAGGATGATGGGTGATCTTAGAGAGCAGTATCAAATCATGAGAGGGATAGATTGGTAGATGCACAGAGTCTCTTGCACAGAGTTAGTTTAGTTTAGAGATACAGCGTGGAAACAGGCCCTTCGGCCCACCGAGTCCGCGCCGACCAGCGACCCCCGCACCTTAACACTATGCTACACACACTAGGGACAATTTACGCATATACCAAGCCAATTAACCTACAAACCTGTACGTCTTTGGAGTGTGGGAGGGAAATGAATATCTCGGAGAAAACCCACGGTCACGGGGGGAGAACGTACAGACTCCGCACAGACGCACCCGTAGTCGGGACCGAACTCGGGTCTAGGGCGCTGCATTCGCTGTAAGGCGACAACTCTACCGCTGGGCCACCATGACCGTGACCTGAGGACATCATTTGAAGGTGAAGGGGAAAGATTTAATAGGAATCTGATGGGTAGCTTTTTCACACAAAGGGTGGTGGGTGTATGGAACAAGCTGCCAGAGGAGGTATTTGATGCAGGGACTATCCCAACGTTTAAGAAACAGTTAGACAGGTACACGGATAGGACATGTTTGGGGGGATATGGACCAAACGCGGGTCAGGTGGGAGGGGACTAGTGTTGGTGAGATATGTTGGCTATTGTGAGCAAGTTAGGCCAAAGGATCTGTTCCAACGCTGTATCACTCTATGCCAGAGTGTTAAAGAAGGCGTATGGTATACTTGCCTTCTCTGGTTGCCCATTGAGTATTTGAGCCAGGAGGTCATATTGCAGCTTTATAAAAAATCGGTTCGGCTAGTCTATGGAGCATTGAGTTTAGATCTTGTCGCCCTATTACAGGAAGGACGCGGAGGCGTTGGAGAGAGTGCAGAAGTTTATCAGAATGTTAAAAAAGCACATATGACTGGAGTTACTCAGCAGGTCAGATAGCATCTCGGGATGGATGGATGAGCGCCGTTCCGGTCAAGACTCTTCCTCATACCAGAATGCTGCCTGGATTAGAGGGATTAGGGTGTTTTCTTCTGAGCGTCGGTGGATGAGAGCTGATTGGGTAGAAGTTTATAACATTGTGAGATTTGGTAGAGTTTTTTCCCCCAGGATGGAAATATTAATTGCCAGATAGAATGTATTTGTGAGACGAGAAACGTTTAAAGGAGATGTGCAGGACAAGCTTTTTACACCCATAGTGAAAGTTGACCCGACGGCGCGGCCAGGAGTCGTGGTGGCCGGACAAACGATCGTGGGTTTTGAGACCACCTTGGCAGGCACGTGAGCGGGCAACTTGGACAGGTTGGGGGAGTGGGCAGAGATGGGAAATAGTGTGGCAGATTGTGGAGTCATGCATTTTGGTAGTAGGAATAAAGACAAACAATTGTCTAAATCGGGAGGGAATCCAGAAATCGGAGGTGCAAAGGGACTTGGGACTGTTGGTGCTGGATTCCCCAAAAATATAATCTGCAAGACGAATCGATATCAAAGGAAACAAACCTGCTAGCATTTATTTCAAGAGGGCTAGAATACTAAAACAATGTTGAGGCTCTTTCAGGCGCTGGTAAAGTCGCATTTGGAATATCGAGAGGGTCCAGAGGAGGTTTACAAGAATGATCCCAGGAATGAGTAGGTTAACTTTTGATGAGTGTGTGTGTGGGTTAACCTATGATGAGCACTGGGCCTGTACTCGCTGGAGTTTAGAAGAATGAGGGGGGACCTCACTGAAACATACAGAATAGAAACGGCTTGGATAGAATGGATGTGGAGAGGTTATTTCCACGAGTGGGAGAATCTAGGACTAGAGGCAATAGCCTCAGAATTCAAGGACGTTTTTTAAGGACGGAGATGAGGAGACATTTCTTTCGTCAGGTGGTGGTGAATCTGTGGAATTATTTGCCACAGAAGGCTACGGAGGTCAAGTCGGTGGATATTTTTGAGGCAGAGAGAGATGGATTCGTGATTAGTACGGGTGTCCGAGGTTATGGGGAGAAGACAGGAGAATGGGGTTAGGTGGGAGAGATAGATGAGCTATGATTGAATGTCGGAATAGACTAAATGGACCAAATGGCACGGGGGATGTCGGGGAACTCTGATTCCTGGCTTTGCTTGGATTCACCCAGAGGTGATGGTAATATCGGCTGTTTCCACACGGAACCTCCACCGGGTAACCCGCGCATTTGATGAGGCATCAGAACATTTTTGTAATGAAGTCGTTACCTCCAGCTCGGACACCAATTTTTGTTAACTAATAATGGTAGAGATGTATGGATCTGATCCGTTCTGTCAGTGGACTGTTTGCACCCCTCTCTCCCGTCTTTATCACCTCTTCCCCAGCCAACAATGGACCATTGTGGGCTAAACCCTTCATTGGTCATCTGTTACCGGCCCCAGCATGTGTTAGTCTTTACCTACCTCCGGTCCCCCCCCCCCCCCACCTTCCTCCCCGACTCTACTTTCAATCTGAAGAAGGGTCTCGACCTGAAACGTCACCTGTTCCTTTTTTCTCCAGTGATGCTGCCTGACCCGCTGAGTTACTCCAGCACTCTGTGTCTATCTTCGGTATAAACCAGCATCTGCAGTTCCTTCCTACACACGTTCACCCCCCGCCCTCCCAATATATTCCATCAAATATATTCCATGGATATGGAGTACCAAGTTTACATATCCGTGGTGCAGCTGCAAGTAAGAATGTCATTGTTCCTTTTAGACAATAAAACACTCTTGAAATCTGAGGAGAAGAGGCGGAGGGAGGTGCAATTACAACGCGTCCAGTACTTAGATGGCAAATGTGGTGAGGGGTCTGGTCTAATTCGGACAAATGGGATTGGCCTTGATGGGCATGAAGTCAGCATGGACAGGTTGGGCCTAAATGACTGGTTTCCGCGCTGTACGGATGGACAGCGGACAGGGTGTTCCGATCGAAGGGATGCGTGAGGAAAAGCGACGTTGAACTCACCCGAAGGGGAGGGTGGAGTTGGAGGGCGCCGTTTAGTCGGTGATGTCCTGGAATACCTGTCGCTGAGGAAGGGGTGCTGCGAGGTGAAACTACGGGAAAGATGCCACTAAGACGGAAAGAACGCAGAGAAGATCCTTGAGGATGTTGCTAGGACTCGAGGGCCTGAGCTATAGGGAGAGGTTGGGTAGGGTAAGACTTTATTCCTTAGGGCGCAGGAGGCTGAGGGGCGATGAATTATGACGTCGGGTGATGGTTACTTAGAATACGGTCATTATTTTGCGTGGGAAGAAACTGCAGATTCTGGTTTAAACTGAAGATAGACACAAAACTCTGCAGTAACTCACCGGGACAGACAGCATCTCTGGAGTAATGGAATAGGTGACATTGTTTTGTATTATTATATATTATCCCTTTGTTATTCCGTTTGCAGGATTTTACGCTGCAGCAAGCACGCATTTCAGGGTTCCGTTGTGGTTACAAATGACAATTAAACACTTGACTCGTGATTCGAATTTATTGAACTGATTACCATGTACATCGTATATATTTTCACAGAACTGAGTAATCACTTTAAGCACAGCCAAGCAATGACAACGATTTATCTACAAGGATAAAGGGCATCAGAAGACCCCGCTGCCGGTGGCCATTGTGTTGTTTGCCGGGCAGCGGCGGCTGAGTGCAGGAGGTAACCAGACAGGGTCGTGTCTGCAGCGCTTGGTGTTCAGCGGACGGTCAGTAAACTGGGGAAGCGGCTGCTCACCGGTTGCACACCGACGGTGTTACAATCCGACGGTGACCTTTGATTGGACTCCAAGCGCCGAATTGTAGCGCTGATAAATCTAGGACGCGGACACTGAACTGATTGGGTCCGGATTCATTTTAATCACCTATTTGATCAATTTAATTTCTAATATACCCCGCCATGACGGGACCGGCTCGCCCCTGGGGCCATCATGTGGAGTGGACACAGAGGGTGAAACCACTGTAGTTCTCCCAGAAGTGGCAGGCGCTGGGGAAGTCATTGTTCATCCACAGGCCTTTTAAGCGCCTGACCGCGTGGACCATGTAGTTGGACGGGACGTTGGAGCAGATGAAGTTGACAACTACTCTGGCGTTACTCCAGCCGTCCTTGTCCTGCATCAACTGGCCGATCTGTGCCTCGTCTATGGGCTTTGGGTCGATGGAGTAAGACACAACCACGTTGACGTTATTGAGCCGGAATCAATGAAAGCGGTTTGGGCCATCCGCACAGTGATTGTCAAAGCCCCCGACTGGATCATAGACGCGCACTGACCAGCGGACCCAGTCGTATTTCTTCACTAGTCCCTCCAGGATAAAGCTGATGCACCCCTTGTTATCTCTCTCCCTCTTGTCCTGCACCATCCTCTCGACATCTATCTCTGCCTGCTGCGCAAACTCGCTAACGCACCGATCTACCATGGATATCCTTTTGGCTTCTACTTGCGCCAGTTTCTGGTTCCACTCTCTCTTCAACGCCTCCACGGGGGGGGGGGGGGGGGGGGGGGGGGGGGGGGGGGGGGTGGGGGGGGGGGGGGGGGGGGGGGGAGGATGTGGAGTGATGGGATGATGATATTGTGTTCAGTTCTGCGCACCATGTTATAGGAAATATAATGTCAAGCTAGAAAGGGTACAGAGTAGTTTTTCGAGGATGTTGCCAGGACTAGAGTGTGTGCGCTAGAGGGAGAGGTTAAGTGGGCTGGGGCTATTGCTTGGAGTGAAGGAGGATGATGGGTGATCTTAGAGAGCTGAATAAAATCATGAGAGGAATAGATTGGGTAGTGCACAGAGTCTCTTGCACAGAGTTAGTTAAGTTTGGCGATACAGCGCGGAAACAGGCCCTTCGGCCCACCGACTCCGCGCCGACCAGCGACCCCCGCAACCTAACACTATGCTACACACACTAGGGACAATTTACGTATATACCAAGCCAATTAACCTACAAACCTGTACGTCTTTGGAGTGTTGGAGGAAAACGATGATCTCGGAGAAAACCCACTCGGTCACGGGGGGAGAACGTACAGACTCCGTACAGACAGCACCCGTAGTCGGGATCGAACTGGGGTCTCGGGCGCTGCATTCGCTGTAAGACGACAACTCTACCGCTGCGCCACCGTGACTCTGGCTGCTACAAATGCGAGAAGTGCATCCAGGTACAGCTCCTGAAGGACCGTGTTGGGGAACTGGAGAAGCAAGTGGATGACCTCCGGTTCGTACGAGAAACGCAGTCGTTATTCGACAAGTCCTACAGTACGATTGTTACACCTAAGGTACTAGAAGAGAGAAGGTGGGAGACAGTGCGAAAGGGAGAGAAGCATGGAATGCCAACGTCCCCGGGTGGTGTACCTCTTGTGAACAGGTTCACCCGCTTAGAAGCTGTTGGGACAGAAGACGTGTTTACACTGAGCGGCGGACTGGCTTGCGATGCGAATAGGGCTGTTGAGCCAAAACCAAAAAGGCCTAAGGCAGGCAACGCCATTGTAGTGGGAGACTCCATTGTGAGAGGTACGGACAGGGGTTTCTGCGGCAACAGGCGGGATGCGAGGATGGTGTGCTGCCTTCCCGATGCCAGGATCCAGGACGTCACGGACAGAGTGCAGAAAATCCTCAAGGGCGAAGGTGAACATCCGGAAGTGGTAGTGCATGTCGGCACAAACGATGTCGGAAAGAAGGGGATGAATATTCTGCTGCGTGACTTTAGAGAGCACGGAAACATGTTGAAAAGCAGGACCTCCAGGGTTGTTATCTCCGGTTTGCTTCCAGTTCCTCGTGCTGGCGAGAGCAGGAACAGGGAGATACGGGACCTGAACGTGTGGCTGAGGAACTGGTGCACGGGGCAAGGATTTAGATTCTTAGATCACTGGGATCTGTTTTGGGGTAAGGGGGAACTGTACAAAAGGGACGGATTGCATCTTAACAGGTGTGGGACCAGCATTCTGGCAGGCAGGTTTGCCACTGCTACACGGGTGGTATTAAACTGAATAAGGGGGATGGGGTGTCGAATGGGATAGTGGAGGTTGGTGTTAAAGGGAAAGGGTTTCTTAAATGTGTGAGCGTAGAGACAGAGGGGGTGTAAAATGAGGGTAGAAGCAATAGGTAGCAAGGTGAAAAGTAAAAGTGGCAGGCAGACAAAACCAGGGCAACAATCAAAAAGGGCCACTTTTCAACATAATTGTATAAGGGGTAAGAGTGTTGTAAAAACAAGCCTGAAGGCTTTGTGTCTCAATGCAAGGAGCATTCGTAATAAGGTGGATGAGTTGAATGTGCAGGTAGCTATTAATGACTATGATATAGTTGGGATCACGGAGACATGGCTCCAGGGTGTCCAAGGCTGGGAGCTGAACATCCAGGGATATTCAATATTCAGGAGGGATAGAGAGAAAGGAAAAGGAGGTGGGGTAGCGTTGCTGATTAGAGAGGAGATTAATGCAATGGAAAGGAAGCACATTAGTTTGGAGGATGTGGAAGCGGTATGGGTAGAGCTGCGAAACACTAAGGGGCAGAAAACGCTGGTGGGTGTTGTGTACAGGCCACCTAACAGTAGTAGTGAAGTTGGAGATGGTATCAAACAGGAAATTAGAAATGCGTGCGACAAAGGCAAAACAGTTATAAGGGGTGACTTCAATCTACATATAGATTGGGTGAATCAAATTGGCAGGGGTGCTGAGGAAGAGGATTTCTTGGAATGTATGCGGGATAGTTATCTAAATCAACATGTAGAGGAACCAACGAGAGAGCAGGCTATTTTAGACTGGGTATTGAGTAATGAGGAAGGGTTAGTTAGCAGTCTTGTTGTACGTGCCCCCTTGGGCAAGAGTGACCATAATATGGTTGGGTTCTTCATTAGGATGGAGAGTGACATTGTTAATTCAGAAACAATGGTTCTGAACTTAAAGAAAGGTAACTTTGAGGGTATGAAACGTGAATTGGCCAAGATTGACTGGCAATTAATTCTAAAAGGGTTGACGGTGGATATGCAATGGAAGACATTTAAAGACTGCATGGATGAACTACAAAAATTGTTCATCCCAGTTTGGCAAAAGAATAAATCAGGGAAGGTAGTACATCCGTGGATAACAAGGGAAATCAGGGATAGTATCAAAGCGAAGGATGATGTGTACAAATTAGCCAGAAAAAGCAGCATACCGGAGGACTGGGAGAAATTCAGAGACCAGCAGAGGAGGACAAAGGGCTTAATTAGGAAAGGAAAAATAGATTATGAAAGAAAACTGGCAGGGAACATAAAAACTGACTGCAAAAGTTTTTATAGATATGTGAAAAGAAAGAGATTAGTTAAAACAAATGTAGGTCCCTTGCAGTCAGAAACAGGTGAGTTGATCATGGGGAACAAGGATATGGCGGACCAATTGAATAACTACTTTGGTTCCGTCTTCACTAAGGAAGACATAAATAATCTGCCGGAAATAGCAGGGGACCGCGGGTCAAAGGAGTTGGAGGAATTGAGTGAAATCCAGGTTAGTCGGGAAGTGGTGTTGGGTAAATTGAATGGATTAAAGGCCGATAAATCCCCAGGGCCAGATAGGCTGCATCCCAGAGTACTTAAGGAAGTAGCTCCAGAAATAGTGGATGCATTAGTAATAATCTTTCAATACTCTTTAGATTCTGGAGTAGTTCCTGAGGATTGGCGGGTAGCAAACGTAACCCCACTTTTTAAGAAGGGAGGGAGAGAGAAAACGGGGAATTACAGACCAGTTAGTCTAACATCGGTAGTGGGGAAACTGCTAGAGTCAGTTATTAAAGATGGGATAGCAGCACATTTGGAAAGTTGTGAAATCATTGGACAAAGTCAGCAATGATTTACGAAAGGTAAATCATGTCTGACGAATCTTATAGAATTTTTCGAGGATGTAACTAGTAGCGTGGATAGGGGAGAACAAGTGGATGTGGTGTATCTGGACTTCCAGAAGGCTTTCGACAAGGTCCCACATAAGAGATTAGTATACAAACTTAAAGCACACGGCATTGGGGGTTCAGTATTGACGTGGATAGAGATCTGGCTGGTAAACAGGAAGCAAAGAGTAGAAGTAAACGGGTCCTTTTCACAATGGCAGGCAGTGACTAGTGGGGTACCGCAAGGCTCAGTGCTGGGACCCCAGCTATTTACAATATATATTAATGATCTGGATGAGGGAATTGAAGGCAATATCTCCAAGTTTGCGGATGACACTAAACTGGGTGGCAGTGTTAGATGTGAGGAGGATGCGAGGAGACTGAAGGGTGACTTGGATAGGCTGGGTGAGTGGGCAAATGTTTGGCAGATGCAGTATAATGTGGATAAATGTGAGGTTATCCATTTTGGTGGCAAAAACAGGAAAGCAGACTATTATCTAAATGGTGGCCGACTAGGAAAAGGGGAGATGCAGCGAGACCTGGGTGTCATGGTACACCAGTCATTGAAAGTAGGCATGCAGGTGCAGCAGGCAGTGAAGAAAGCGAATGGTATGTTAGCTTTCATAGCAAAAGGATTTGAGTATAGGAGCAGGGAGGTTCTACTGCAGTTGTACAGGGTCTTGGTGAGACCACACCTGGAATATTGCGTACAGTTTTGGTCTCCAAATCTGAGGAAGGACATTATTGCCATAGTGGGAGTGCAGAGAAGGTTCACCAGACTGATTACTGGGATGTCAGGACTGTCTTATGAAGAAAGACTGGATAGACTTGGTTTATACTCGCTAGAATTTAGGAGATTGAGAGGGGATCTTATAGAAACTTGCAAAATTCTTAAGGGGTTGGACAGGCTAGATGCAGGAAGTTGCTCCCGATGTTGGGGAAGTCCAGGACAAGGGGTCACAGCTTAAGGATAAGGGGGAAATCCTTTAAAACCGAGATGAGAAGAACTTTTTTTTACACAGAGAGTGGTGAATCTCTGGAACTCTCTGCCACAGAGGGTAGTCGAGGCCAGTTCATTGGCTATATTTAAGAGGGAGTTAGATGTGGCCCTTGTGGCTAAGGGGATCAGAGGGTATGGAGAGAAGGCAGGTACGGGATACTGAGTTGGATGATCAGCCATGATCATATTGAATGGCGGTGCAGGCTCGAAGGGCCGAATGGCCTACTCCTGCGCCTAATTTCTATGTTTCTATGTTTCTATGTGATCGTGACCTGAGGACATCATTTGAAGGTGAAGGGGAAAGATTTAGTAGGAATCTGAGGGGTGGCTTTTTCACACAAAGAGTGGTGGGTGTATGGAACAAGCTGCCAGGGGAGGTATTTGAGGCAAGGACTATTCCAACGTTTAAGAAACAGTTAGACATGTACACGGATATGTCAGGTTTGGGGGGATATGGACCAAACGCGGGTCAGGTGGGAGGGGACTAGTGTAGGTGGGATATGTTGGCTGGTGTGAGCAAGTTAGGCCAAAGGGTCTGTTTCCCCGCTGTATCACTCTATGACAGAGTGTTAAAGAAGGCGTATGGTATACTTGCCTTCTCTGGTAACGCATTGAGTATTTGAGCCAGGAAGTTATATTGCAGCTTTATAAAAATTCGGTTCGGCTAGTCTATGGAGCATTGAGTTCAGTTCTTGTCGCCCTATTACAGGAAGGACGCGGAGGCTTTGGGGAGAGTGCAGAAGTTTATCAGAATGCTAAAAAAGCACACAGTGTTGGAGTAACTCAGCAGGTCAGATAGCATCTCGGGATGGATGGATGAGCGCCTTTTCGGTCAGGACCCTTCCTCATACCAGAATGCTGCCTGGATTAGAGGGATTAGGGTGTTTTCTTCTGAGCGTCGTGGATGAGAGATGATTGGGTAGAAGTTTATAACATTGTGAGATATGGTATTTCCACGAGGTTATTTCCACGAGTGGGAGAGTCTAGGACTAGAGGCAATAGCCTCAGAATTCAAGGACGTTTTTTAAGGAAGGAGATGAGGAGACATTTCTTTCGTCAGGTGGTGGTGAATCTGTGGAATTATTTGCCACAGAAGGCTACGGAGGTCCAGTCGGTGGATATTTTTGAGGCAGAGAGCACCATATCTGAAGAAGGGTGTGCTGGCTCTGGAGAGGGTCCAGAGGAGGTTTACAAGAATGATCCCAGGAATGACCGCCGTGTTCAATACCTCCGGGCTACGGGTCTGCGAAGCGGAGCGGGCGGCGCCGATTTCAACATCGGGAGCCTGGGAGCTCCAAACCGGTGCGGTCTTGTCGACTTCGGAAGCCGCGGTCTCCAACTAGAAAGCGGCCGTTCCACGTGGCCCAGCCGCTGAGTGGACTCTCCCGACGCCGAGTCAACACCACCCAGTGAGAACGGCCAGGAACATCGGGCCTCCATAGAGGCAATTGCGGTGGCCTCAATAGGCCTGACTTTGGGGTGAACTTGGGGTGGGGACTGGACATTGTGCCTTTCCCCACAGTGGTAACCACTGTGGGGGGATGAGTTTTTTTGTCTGTAATGTAATCCTGTTAGTCTTTGTCTAAGATGGCTGCCGTGAAGTGAGAGTGGACGCTGGCGCGCTTTAGCTGCCGCTGCTCCCTCTTCACATTGTGTTTTTGATTTTCTGTATTTAGACTGAATTCTGTTTTTAGATTCTGTCTCTGTGATGTCTTTATTATTTATTTTACTGAATATATGTTTATATTCCTGTTAATCTATGTAAGGTGTCCTTGTGATGTCTGAAAGTAGCCTAATAAATACAATTTATTATTATAATTATTATAACCTATGATGAGTGTGTGTGTGGGTTAACCTATGATGAGCACTGGGCCTGTACTCGCTGGAGTTTAGAAGAATGAGGGGGGACCTCATTGAAACATACAGAATAGAAACGGCTTGGATAGAATGGATGTGGAGAGGGTATTTAAGGAAGGAGATGAGGAGACATTTCTTTCGTCAGGTGGTGGTGAATCTGTGGAATTATTTGCCACAGAAGGCTACGGAGGTCAAGTCGGTGGATATTTTTGAGGCAGAGAGAGATGGATTCTTGATTAGTACGGGTGTCCGAGGTTATGGAGAGAAGACAGAGAATGGGGTTAGGTGGGAGAGATAGATCAGCCATGGTTGAGTGACGGAATAGACTAAATGAACCGAATTTCAGGGGGGATGACGGGGAACTCTGATTTCTGGATTTGCTTGGATTCACCCAGAGGTGATGGTAATGTCGGCTGTTTCCACGCGGAACCTCCACCGGGTAACCCGCCCATTTGATGAGGCACCAGAACATTTTTGTAACGATGTCGTTACCTCCAGCTCGGACACCCATTTTTGTTAACTAATAATGGTAGAGATGTATGGATCTGATCCGCTCTGTCAGTGGACTGTTCGCACCCTCTCTCCCGTCTTTATCACCTCTTCCCCAGCCAGCAATGGACCATTGTGGGCTAAACCCTTCATTGGTCATCTGTTACCGGCCCCAGCATGTGTTAGTCTTTACCAACCTCCGCCCCCCCCCCCCACCCCCTCCCCCCCTCCCCGACTCTACTTTCAATCTGAAGAAGGGTCTCGACCTGAAACGTCACCTGTTCCTTTTTCTCCTGTGATGCTGCCTGACCCGCTTAGTTACTCCAGCACTCTGTGTCTATCTTCGGTATAAACCAGCATCTGCAGTTCCTTCCTACACACGTTCACCCCCCGCCCTCCCAATATATTCCATGGATATGGAGTACCAAGTGTACATATCCGTTGTGCTGCTGCAAGTAAGAATGTCATTGTTCCTTTCGGCAATAAAACACTCTTGAAAGTTGAGGCGAAGAGGCGGAGGGAGGTACAATTACAACGTGTCCAGGGAGATGGGACTGGTACTTAGATGGGAAATGTGGTGAGGGGTCTGATCTAATTCGGACAAATGGGATTGGCCTTGATGGGCATGAAGTCAGCATGGACAGGTTGGGCCTAAATGACTGGTTTCCGCGCTGTACGGGTGGACAGTGGACAGGGTGTTCCGATCGAAGGGATGCGTGAGGAAAAGGGACGTCGAATTCACCCGAAGGGGAGGGTGGAGTTGGAGGGCGCCGTTTAGTCGGTGATGTCCTGGAATACCTGTCGCTGAGGAAGGGGTTGGTGCGAGGTGAAAGTGCGGGAAATATGCTACTAAAACGGAAAGAACGCAGAGAAGATTCTTGAGGATGTTGCTAGGACTCGAGGGCCTGAGCTATAGGGAGAGATTGGGCAGGGTAAGACTTTATTCCTTGGGGCGCAGGAGGCTGAGGGGCGATGCAATATGACGTCGGGTTATGGTTCCATAGAAAACAGAAGATAGACACAAAACGCTGCAGTAACTCAGCGGGACAGGCAGCATCTCTGGAGCAAAGGAATAGGTGACATTGTTTTGTATTATTATATATTATCCCTTTGTTATTCCGTTTGCAGGATTTTACGCTGCAGCAAGCACGAATTTCAGGGTTCCGTTGTGGTTACAAATGACAATTAAACACTTGGCTCGTGATTCGAATTTATTGAACTGATTACCATGTACATCGTATATATTTTCACAGAACCGATTAATCATTTTAAGCACAGCCAAGCAATGACAACGATTTATCTACAAGGATAAATGGGCATCAGAAGACCCCGCTGCCGGTGGCCATTGTGTTGTTTGCCGGGTAGCGGCGGCTGAGTGCAGGAGGGGCTCAGCGGACGGTCAGTAAACTGGGGAAGCGGCTGCTCACCGGTTGCACACCGACCTTTGATTGGACTCTAAGCGCCGAATTGTAACGCTGATAAATCTAGGATGCGGACACTGAACTGATTGGGTCCGGATTCATTTTAATCACATATTTGATCAATTTAATTTCTAACATACCCCGCCATGACGGTACCGGCTCGCCCCTGGGGCCATCATGTGGAGTGGACACAGAGGGTGACCCCACTGTAGTTCTCCCAGAAGTGGCAGTCGCCGGGGAAGTTATTGTGCATCCACAGGCCTTTTAAGCGCCTGACCGCGTGGACCATGTAGTTGGACGGGACGTTGGAGCAGATGAAGTTGACCACGTCTTTGGCGTGCTCCCAGCTGTTCTTGTCCTGCATCAACTGTCGGATCTGTGCCTCGCCTATGGGCTTTGGGTCGATGGCGTAGGACACAACCACGTTGACGTTATTGAGCCGGAAAAAATGAAAGCGGTTTGGGCCATCAACACAGTGATTGTCAAAGCCCCCGACTGGATCATAGACGCGCACTGACCAGCGGACCCAGTCGTATTTCTTCACTAGTCCCTCCAGGATAAATGTGGCGCACCCCTTGTTATCTCTCTCCCCCTTGTCCTTCACCATCCTCTCGACATCTATCTCTGCCTGCTGCGCAAACTCGCTAACGCACTGATCTACCATGGATTTCATTTTGACTTCTACTTCCGCCAGTTTCTGGTTCCATTCTTTCTTCAACGCATCCACATCGTTGCCGGTGACGGCGGCGTGGCCCAGGAGAGCGATCAGACCGATGCAGAAGAGCTCCTTCAGCCGGCAACACAAGCTTTCCATAAGGCGCCGGTTCTTTTGGTCGTAGCTCATGGCTGTCTCCAGGATGGGCTTCGAAAAGACGGCGGATTTGTCCAGGACCGCGTCGTAGAGCGTGTGCAGGTTCTGGTCACCCTTGGTCGCGTCGAAGTGGGCGAGGAACTCGTCTCGTTCCTTGTCGCGGAACTCGGACGCTGAGCTCAGGATCTCCATGTATTTGCGGAACTGGTTCTTGAGGTTCTCCTCGATGGGGAAGTATTGGTTGTTGTTCGTGCTCATCTGGATCTCCGACAGCACCTGCCGAATTTGATCAGAAATCACATCCAGTTTGTTCCTGACGATCTGGAACTGCTCCTTCATATATTTCAGCTCCTCGCTGTCCTGCTTTCCCAGCACCAGCTTCATAATGATGCCGCTCACCTGGAAGATTCCCGACAACACACCGGCCGTGGCGGCGAATTTGGCTACATCCTGCAACAGCTCCATCGCTACAGTTGCATTCGCCATGTTCTCCGTTAGCTGCGCCGAAGCGCTAAGCAGTTCCGCGGTCTCCGCCATGACTGGTTCCTGGATCCTGGGACTCCGGGTGTGGTCTGCGCCTCGCCGCTGCTGGAAAGAAACAGTTCAATCAGATCAGATTAACGGAGACACGAAGAAATGAAGATGCTGGAATATCAAACAAAAACAACAGCGTTGGAGCAACTCGGCGGCTCAGGCAGCATCTGTGGAGGGAATGGACAGACAAAGATTCGGGTCGCGACCCTTCTTCAGTCTGACCGGGTGCGGGGAGGGGGGGGGGGGGGAGCTGGAAAACGGGTGGCGGCAGGACAAAGCCTGGCAGGTTATAGGTGGATACAGGCGAGAGGGTCATTGGCAGATGGGCTGAGTAGGTGCCAAACGCTGGAGGTGAAAGGGAGGTAAAGGGATGTCCGATAACGGGAGAAGGGGGGTTAATTGTAAAGGCGGAGGGAGGGATGTGGGTGAAAGGGAACTTGGGTTGAGTTAATAGAGAACAAGATTAATGTTTGAACGAAATCCTGCGCCATGTCGCGGCAACGGAGGTCAAACGCGGAGCAGACGGTCACGCAGCCAGTTGACAAGTCACAGATAGATACAGCACGGCAACATGTCCTTCGGCCCACCCAGTCATAGTCACAGAGATACAGCACGGCAACAGGCCCTTCGGCCCACTGAGTTCGCGGCCTGTTCATTAAAAAACAAATGCCGAAAATACCTAATGAATAGACTGCAGATGCTGGAATCTTGAGTAAAAAACATACTTCTATAACATCTGCCCGAACCCAAGTTAGGGCGGCGAACAGTGCATAGAGCCGTTGCCTTGGAGTTACGCATCGTAGGTTCAATCCTAACGTTAGGTGTTCAATGCCGTGGGATCCCCCCGCGTGTTTACACAAACGTCCGCGTCGGCAGGCTAATTGGCCGCGGTAATGGTGGTGCAAATAGGCTTAAAATCGGCCGCGCAATCTTCCATCGCCGCACCGGGCGATGAAAGGCCCCGCCAACGAACCGAGTGAAGCCCACGATTCGGGGCGGACGAAGCTGCTGTTGCTGGAGTTCGGAGTCGGTCAATAACCAGGTCAGGTCAGATATTACCGTCCACAGGGGCCACGGCCGAAACCTCGTGTGTGTGTGTGCTCGTGCGCCTACCAAGAAATGGTGTCACCCCCATGTTGTGATAGCGATTACCTCACCTGAACCACAGATGCTGGGATCCTGAGCAAAACACAAAGTGCCGGAGGAACTCAGCGGGCAAGGCAGCGTCTGTGTAGGGAATGGACAGTATAAATGAGTGGAGGAGGCTGCGCCAGCCGGGATCCACTCCCCCGTCGGCAAAAGCTGCTCATCCTGTTCCGGGACTGTGATTTCCCGCTAACTTACTCCTGCAATGGGTAACACACACACACACACGGGGGGGGGGGGGGGGGGGTAGTTACGCTGACGGAGAAGGCTGTGGGTCGCTCTTCTCCATTCCTCCCTCCCTCGGCCACTCTCTCCCCCCACCACATTTCCAGCGGGCAGGGTACGAGCGGAGCAGTCGCGGGGCGAGCAGTAAGAATGATGACGGCTCAGCGAGAGACTGTTCAGCCCATCTAACCTGTTCGAGTGCCAGTGGACCAGTCTCCCCAGTCCCACACCCGCCTATCCTGTGTATGATTCTCTCTCCGTTGCCCGATCATCTGAGACCCTGTGGGTGAGACACTCCGTTTCCAGGTTTCCTCCAAACTATCGCAGCTTTTCATAGTCACCTCTCTCTCGTACTCACCCATGCCCGCCATCATTTCAGCTAGACCCTTACCCTGTGTCGTACACACTTTGTGTAGCCTCCTTCCTGCTGCTTTCTGCGAACTCAGACCTCTCCGCACTGCCTCCCTTCAACAGGTCTGCTCCTCGCAATGCCTTTCCCCGCCTTAAGTAGCAGCGCTCGTCCTGTTGTTGCGGGGCAGCTGAGGCCTGAAGCCCCTCCCCCCTGGAGCTTCCCTCTTCGACCACGTCTTGGAGCCTCCACCCCCGACCACATCCTGGCCAAAGGGCGTTTGTCAGGAGTCCAGCAAAACTGGGCGGGGAATTTATGGCAGCGCTTGAGATATCAGCAATAAAATGAACTCTCGGTTGATTAGTATCGATTTATTATTGTCACGGGAATGGAGAAACTGTGGAACACGTTGTTTTGCGTGCTGGCCAAGGAAATCACAACACATACCCTGGTGTGTAGGATAGTGTTAGAATGCGGAGATCGCTGTTCGGCGTGGATTCGGTGGGCCGAAGGGCCTGTTTCCGCACTGTATTTCTAAACTAAACTAAAATACTAAATATATGAGTACAACAGGTCCTTTTTCGACTCTCTTGATGGAGTAACTTAGCAGGTCAGGCAGCATCCCTGGAGAACATTGATAGGTGGTGTTTGGGGTCGGACCCTCGGGTAGCGCTGAGGAGAAAATAAGCAGAGTGAAGAATATAGTGTTACATCTACAGAGAAAGTGCAAGCAAAACAAGTGCATGGCCAGCAACGAGGTAGGTTGAAGGATCGTGAGTACATCGTAGCTTATGTCAGGACCGTTCAGTTGCCTGGTAACTGCGGGGGGAGTGGGGGGTGGGGGGAGCTGTTCCTGAATCTAGTGGTACTTGCTTTCATGTAACCGTATCTTCTGCCCGATGGGAGAGGGGAGAAGAGGAAATGACCGAGGCAGTGTGAAGTGTAGATGGGGTCGATGGCGGGGAGTCTGGTCTGCGTGGTGGACTGGGCTACAATCACAACTCTCGGCAATTTCTTGCGGTCTTGTGCAGAGTCGGTGCCGGACCGTGGGTGAGTGCGGAGGCACAGGCCCGAGTTAAAGACACGAGACAGATACTCGTGACTATGACTTTAAAGCGGCAGAGGTAGAGGAAGGAGAATTTCTGGCAAAATGGCAGACAGTGACTAGTGGGATACTGCAAAGCTCGGCGCTGGAACCGCAGCTATTTACAATATATATTAATGATTTAGATTAAGGGATTAAAAGTAACATTAGCAAATTTGCAGATGACACAAAGCTGGGAGACACGGGACCTGAATGTGTGGCTGAGGAACTGGTGCAGGGGGCAGGGATATAGATTCTTAGATCACTGTGATCTGTTTTGGAGTAAGGGGGAATTGTGCAAAAGGGACCGATTGCATCTTGACAGGTGGGGGACCGGCATTCTGGCACTGCTACACGTGTGGTTTTAAACTGAATAAGGGGGGTGGGGTGTCAAATGGGATAGTCGAGAACGGAGTTGAGGAATTGCAAAGGCAAGAAGACACTAATTGGTGTTATTTACAGACCCCCAAATAGTAGCCCGGCTGTAATAATAATAATAATAATAATAATACATTGAATTTATATAGCGCTTTTCAGGGACTTAAAGTCGCTTTACAAGGCAAGGCAAAAAACAAAAACAAAAACAAAAACAAACCATAACAAACCAAAAAATGAGCAACAATTCAAGCACAGATGAAAAGGGAGGGGGACGTGGGGCTAAGGATAGGCAGAGGTGAAGAGATGGGTCTTGAGGCGGGACTGGAAGATGGTGAGGGACTCAGAATTGCGGATCAGTTGGTGGAGGGAGTTCCAGAGCCTGGGAGCTGCCCTGGAGAAGGTTCTGTCCCCAAAACTGCGGAGGTTGGATTTTTGGATGGAGAGGAGACCGGCTGATGTGGATCTGAGGGACCGTGAGGGTTGGTAGGGGGAGAGGAGGCCAGTGAGATATGGGGGGGGGGGGGGCAGGGGGGGGGGCAGAGGGTGGAGGGCTTTGTAGGTGAGGACCAGGATTTTGTAGGTGAATCGTTTGGAGATGGGAAGCCAATGAAGTTGTTTGAGGACTGGAGTGATGTGGTGCCAGGATTTAATGTGAGTGATGAGTCGGGCGTTCTGCGTTCTGGACCAGTTGGAGTCGGTTGATGTAGGTGGAGCTGATGCCAAGGAGAAGTGAGTTGCAGTAGTCCAGTCGGGAGGTGATGAAGGCATGGATGAGTCTTTCTGCAGCGGGGTGTGTGAGAGAGGGTCTGATTTTGGCGATGGAGGAATTCTGTTTTATCGCTGTTGAGTTTGATGAAGTTATGTTGCATCCAGGTTTTTATAGCTGACATACAGTTGATATGGGAGGGGGGGGGGGGTGGATTTGGTGCTGTGGTAGATCTGGGTGTCATCGGTGTAACAGTGGAAGTCCAGGTTGAAGTGGCGGAGTATCTGACCAAGGGGGAGGATGTAGATGATGAAGAGGAGGGGGCCGAGCACGGAGCCTTGGGGAACGCCTTGAGTGACTGTGGCTGTAGCAGACGTGTGGTTATGGAGCGAGATGAAGTGGGATCTGTTGGAAAGGTAGGAATGGAGCCAGCTGAGTGCAGTACCTTCGATACCGAGGTCTTTGAGTCTGGTGAGTCGAATGTTATGGCTCACGGTATCGAAGGCTGCACTCAGGTCGAGGAGGATGAAGATTTGAGGGAACCGGTGTCAGCAGAGGTGAGGAGGTCATTGAGGACTTTGAGGAGAGCGGGTTCTGTGCTGTGGAGGGGGCGAAAACCAGATTGGAGGGGTTCGAATAGGTTATTGGCATGGAGATGGGATGGAAGTTGTGAGGTGACGATACGCTCCAGGGTTTTAGAAAGAAAGGGGAGGTTTGAGATTGGGCGGTAGTTGTTGAGAGAGGAGGGATCAAGACCAGGTTTCTTTAAAATTGGGGTGACAGCAGCAGTTTTGAAGGCGGAGGGGACAGTTCCTTGGGACAGTGAGGAGTTGAAGAGGTTAGTGAGGTAGGGGCAGAGGACGGGGAGGCAGGACTTCAACAGGACATCTGCTGTTGTGTCTGTACCCTGAGTTACAGGTCTGTCAGAGCAGAGGGAGCCGGGTGACCTTTCACCCTGCAAACAGTAACACTCAATGGGAGCGGTGAGATGCCTCTGTGTGACTGGCGAGAGACTGCAGATCAGCCCATAGTCAGTGCACACATACTGGGGACCTACAGAATGAATGGTCACTCTTATAGCAGAGGACATCTAAAGCGAAAAGCTGGAAATCCTCAGCAGGTCAGGCGGCATCTAGGTAGGTAGAGAGAGTGAGAGAGTCAGTCACGGACAATAGGGCACAGGCAGACCCTTCAGCCCATCACGTCCATGCTAACCTTTTTGCCAATCTGCACTGATCCTGTTTGACTGGATTGAGACCCTATCCCTCGGTGTGTTGCCTAATTACCTCTGTGTAAATGCCTCTGAGATGAAGTAATTGTGCTACATTCCACCACCTCATCTGAAAGCGTGTTCCAGGTACCAACCATTCTCTATGTAAAATAAACTTATCCCTCAGCTCCCCTTTATATCTCTCTCCACTCACCTGAACCATCTGCCCTCCATTTTATGTCCCTTTCGTGGGGAATTAGATATCTATGCCCTGCATAATTCATAATTATTGTGACCAGCATAACGAAGGAGCAAACCTCCAAAGACGTACAGGTTTGTGGGTCCATTGACTTATGTAAATTGCCACTAGTGTGTGGGATGCGAAAGTGGGATAAACGAGAAATAGGGTACGGGTGATCGATGGTTGACTTGGACTCGGTGGGCCAAAGGTCCTGTTCCCATGCTGTAAATTCTAAACAATTACATAATGTGGGAGCAAATCCCTGCGGTAGAGAGCGAACAAGTGGAGTGTTTCAGTTAAAGGGAGGCCTCGCATATAGAGGAAGCATGTAGGGGGGAAATACTGCTGAGAAACAGCTAGAGTGATTACACAGAAAGGAATGTGTGATAAATGCAAATTGCATGTCATAGCTGCTGCTGCAACTTACAATCAGAAGGGGAATGGTGAAAGATGAGTCTGTCTGTGGGGAAAGTGATTTTGTTACAAAACAGAAGACTGGGATTGTCAAAGTCAATATTGAGAAGGATGCAGTGAGGGTCTGAAACTGCCCATCGCATCCAGACTCTGGCCCTGCCCTTGTGCGCTTTTATAATGAGGTCTGACACAAGATAATGAACAACACCTCACCTGACTGGGCAGGTTGTAGCCTGCAGAACTCTGTACTGAAGTCAACAGTTCCAAGTAACCTGAGCGCTGTGACACAGCTGCCAGGTTCTGAACAGCTAGTTTCAGTGTTCATTCTCTTCTTAAATACTTTTGTTAATCCATCAATCAGCTCCCTCTGGCTTTGCGCTCTCCACCCACCCCCTCTCCCCTCTCTCTCCCTCTATCCCCTCTATCCCCTCTCTCTCCCTCTCTCCCTCTATCACCACCATCTCTCCCTCTCTCCCCTCTTCTCTCCCCACTCTCCCTATCTCCCCTCTCTCCCCACATTTGCTCTCATCTCTCTCCCCACTCTTGCTCTCATCTCTCTCCACCCACTCTCACTCTATCTCTCTGCTCTCTCCACCTAAAGTCAACCCGTTTCCTGCCTAACCCAGTTAGAGTGACATAGCAGGGAAACTGGGCCTTGACCAAGTCACCTCCTCCAAAGTAGGACCATTTGCTCGTAGATAGACACAAAGTGCTGGGGTAACTCGGCAGGTCAGGCAGCATATTTAGAGAAAAAGGATGGGTGATGTTTCGGCTTGGGACCTATCTTCAGACTGATCCCGACCCGAATCATCACCCATCCTTTTTCTCCAGAGATGTTTCTCCCCACAGATGTTCCTGGCTATCAGCTGGAACAGGTGCATATCAATCAATATCAATCAATCAATATTTATTCCGCCATTTCATCCACAGTGAGGCTCAAATGAATCTCCGTATCTACAGCCACACAAACACAACGATTCCTACAAGACACACAAACAATTCAATTCACACAAACATCATGGAACACAACACACCATGGAAGATTTGACAGGGATATTGCCAGGTCTCGAGGGCCTGAGCTATACGGAGACGTGGGTCAGGCTAGGATTTTATTATTTGGAGTGCAGGAGAATGAGAGGTGATCTTATAGAGGAGAATAAAATCATGAATGGAATAGATAGGTCTTTTCCCAGGGAAGGGGAATCAAGAACCAGAGGGTATAAAGGTTTTAGGTGAGGGGGAAGATTGACCTGTCACACTGTTCGAGCTCACCCACGAGGTACCCCGAGTTTAAAACAAATTTAACTCGTGGTAATCACGTACAATTAACGTAGCGGGAAGGTCGGAACTCGTGGACACAACTTACCGACTCGTGGCGCTCACGGCAGATATCCGTGAAACTTGATAACTCTTGAAAAAATTCAAACATGTTTCACGTTTTCCACGAGTAATATGTACTTTTGAAGTTAAAAATTGATACATTTAAACACGTTGTAAGAACGTAGTGGCCCATGCGTTTACCTTAGTGACTCGTGAGTTTACACCTATCATGATTCAATTTGGACTCTTCTCTGTTACAGGATTATTGCAAACATTTGTCACTCTTTGGGTAAAGCAATTATTTTTCTGGGTTTATGTTCTAAATATACTTTCCATTTGTTTCCACTTACAGCCCCAGGTTAATAAATTATCTGACAATATTTAAGAATGTTTAAGTAATCTGCCTGTTGTAACTAAACACTGAAATTAGGTCGACCTGCAATGGTAATGTGTGGCATGGTGTGAATGTCCTCAAATAATAAGTCAATGGTAGGATGGAATAGATAAATGCCTGGTGTAGTCCCTGTCAGGGCACAGGTTGGTTTACATCACTCAAACAGAAGTTGTCGTTCACTATCCTATATCGACATTATTATAAACACTCTACATGTTGCTCGTCTGTTTTTACTACCATATTAAAATGGTGACAGTGAACATTTGTGTCAAATCCATTTTATGTTGATGTTTGATTTAAATATACAGTCTTACATACTACTGAAGTGTATGTAGCCAAATTTATTAGCTCTTTGCAGTCCCCGTAAGGCACGTTTTCTTTAAAAATGAACTGTGGAGTGATTTTCTTTTGGATTGGGGGTGAGATGAATTGGAAATTAAGCGGTAATCCCGATATGGGTCTTTCTACCGTGTATATAGAATAACTAATTTCATGTGCGTGAGCCCGGGGAGGGGGGGGGGGGTTAATTGATAATTATTTTGACCAGCAGAACGGAGGAGCAAACCTCCGAAGACGTACAGGTTTGTGGGTCCATTGACTTCTGTAAACTGCCACTAGTGTGTGGGAAACGAAAGTGGGATCAACGAGAAATTGGGTACGGGTGATCGATGGTTGACGTGGACTCGGTGGGCCAAAGGTCCTGTTCCCATGCTGTAAATTCTAAACAATGACATAATGTGGGAGCAAATCCCTGCGGTAGAGAGCGATCAAGTGGAATGTTTCAGTTAAAGGGAGGCCTCGCAAATAGAGGAAGAATGTAGGGGGAAAATACTCTGAGAGGCGAGGTGGTGGTCAATGTCCCTGTGAATCCGATACTTCGTCAACTTTGTGTCCTGCCTGTAGACCAGGGATTCTGTCACAATCTCCTGCGCTTCAAGAATGGCATCCACTCTGAGAGATGTAGATGGTTTGGTTATGGGGGGTCATAGAATGTTACAGCACGGAAAAAGCCCCATCGGTGCATCTTGTTCATGCCGAGCTAGGTCCTTCCTGGAGGGCTTGAGTTGCCAGAAGAAGGTGGATAGGTTTGAGAGTTTTTTCTTTGCAGCGCAGGAGGCTGAGGGATGACCTCGTCTCACTTTTGGCCTCTATCCCTCTAAACCTCTCATACCCAACAGGTTTCTGCAGAGTCTACAGTACAGCAAGGCTTGTGTTCCATTCAATATTTCCCCCCACCATCTCCCACTACCCTGGTGCTGTTGTCTTGAAACACAAGGGTGCTGAACTGACATCTGTGGAGAACATGTTTCGGATCGCCACCCTGTATTTGGCTGCTGGGTTAAGTTTGATTTTAGACTGCAAAGGATCACTTGTTGTTTTCCAAATGATGTGCAATCTGTATTTATTGCGTCTTTGGAATATCCAAAGTCGCCGCTTATCCATTTCAGAACATTTATTCGGCAGGCATTAAGCAAGGGTCTGAAGAAGAGTCTCGACCCGAAGCGTCACATGTTCCTTTTCCCCAGAGATGCTGTCTGATCCGCCGAGTTACTCCAGTTTATTTTTTATCTAACTTCGGTTTCAACCAGTATATGCAGTTCCTTCCTACACATAAAAAATAACTCGGCGGCGGGAGAAGAACCCACTATTTCGGAAATCCCAAGAAAGTGGACAGTAATCTTTGCTCCGCAGCCGAAGCGGTTGAAGGAAAATTGCCGAAAACATATTACTCAGATAAACACGGGAGGGTGATAACATATTAAAATGTATCTCCGGTTAAACCCGTTTTTAGTATCGGGACACCACTGAAAAATGAGGAGGCAGCTTAAAATGAACTGTCGTTCAAAAGTAAATCGAGATAAGACCATTATTGATTCAGCTTCACTCAATAACACGCCGCCCGCACGTTTTATGCTCCGTTTTGGAGTATTTTATGTATTAGTACACGGGCATTTTTTGTAACTTAATCCAATGACCTTGGTGGTTACACTGACTTCGGGCAATACGGGCTGAAAAGATGAAGTACGAAGGGAAGCTGGCCAGTAACATAAAGAAGGACAGTAAAAGCTTCTTTAGATATGTTAAGGGGAAAAAGAGTAGCAAATTCAAATGTGGGTCCCTTGAAGGCAGACACGGGTGAAATTATTATGGGCAACAAGGATATGTCAGAAGAGTTGAATAGGTACTTCGGATCTGTCTTCAGTAAGGAAGCCACAAACAATCTCCCAGATGTACTGGATGACAGAGGATCTAAGGGGTAGAGGAACTGAACGAAATTTTCATTAGGCGAGAAATAATATTGGGTAGGCTAATGGGACTGAAGGATGATAAATCCCCTGGACCTGATGGTCTGAATCCCAGGGTCCTCGGGGAGGTGGATCTAAAAATAGTGAATGCATTGGTGATCTTTTTCCAATGTTCAATACATTCAGATTCAGTTCCTGTGGATTGGAGGAAAACATGACATGTTATCCCACTTTTCAGGAAAGGAGCGAGAGAGAAAACGGGGAATAACAGACCAGTTAGCCTGACTTGGGGCCGCAACTATTTACCATATCTATTAATGATTTGGAAGAGGGAATTAGGAGCAACACTAGTAAGTTTGCGGATGACACAAAGCTGGGTGGCAGAGTGAACTGTGAAGAGGATGTTAGGAGGTTGCAGGGAGACATGGACAGGTGGAGTGAGTGGGCAGATGCGTGGCATATGCAGTATAATATAGATAAATGTGAGGTTATCCACTTTGGCGGCAAAAACAAGGGGGCAGATTATTATCTCAATGCGGTTAGGTTAGGTAAGGGGGAGGTACAGCGAGACCTGGGTGTCCTTGTACACCGGTCACAGAAAATTGGCGTGCAGATACAGCAGGCAGTGAAGAAAGCTAATGGAATGTTGGACTTCATATCAAGAGGAATTCAGTATAGGAGTAAAGAGGTTCTTCTGCAGTTGTAGAGGGCTCTGGTGAGACCACATCTGGAGTATTGTGTACAGTTTTGGTCTCTTAATTTGTGGAAGGATATCCTTGTGATTGAAGCAGTGCAGCGTAGGTTCACGAGATTGACCCCTGGGGTGGCGGGACTGTCATATGTGGAAACATTGAAAAGACTAGGCTTTTATTCACTGGGGTTTAGAAGGATGAGGGGGGTGGGGGGGGGGGTCCAGAACCAGGGGCCACAGTCTTAGAATAAAGGGGAGATCATTTAAGACTGAGGTGAGAAAAAACTTCTTCACCCAGAGAGTTGTGAATTTATGGAATTCTCTGCCACAGAGAGCAGTGGAGGCCAGGTCACTGGATGGATTTAAGAGAGAATTAGATAGAGCTCTAGGGGCTAGTGGATATGGGCAGAAGGCAGGCACGGGTTATTGATAGGGGATGATCCGTCATGATCACAATGAATGGCGGTGCTGGCTCGAAGGGTCCAAGGGCCTCCTCCTGCATCTATTTTCTATGATTCTATGTTTCTAATACTCCAAATGTGGTCTAAATAATGTTATATAAATCCGCCGTGTGCCCTTCCAACGTTTCTACCGATGCCACAACCGATGAAGGCAAATATGCCGGGCATCATCTTCAGCATTCCATCTACTTGTGTTGTCATTTTCAGGAAGCAATGGACTTACACCCTCACAGCCCCCTCGACATCAATGCCCTAAGGGTCATAGTTACAGTATGTCTGTGCACACGGAAACATTTTTCAACCCAACTCATCCATGCCGACCAAATTGCCTAACTCAGCTGGTCTCCATTGTCTGTGCTGGCCCATATCCCTGCAAATCCTTCCTAACTTTGTCTCTTAAAATTGTATCAACCTTTAACATTTTGGATGCTCATTCTACATACACAACACCGTCTATGTCCCTTTGAACATTTTCACTCTCACTTTAAGACTTGGCTATATATTGTATCATTATGTTTCACACATGGCTGTCTAAAGCTCAACACATCAATTGTCCAGATTAAACTCCACGTGCCATTTCCGTCTGCATTTCTGGCTCATCTCTATCCTGCTGGGTGGTGCTGGAGGAAATAAACGGGTCAGGCAGTTTCTCTGGAGGACACGGAGAGGTGATGTTTCATGTCAGAATCCTTCTTCAGAATGATTGAGTCGGGGACAGAAAGCTGGGAAGGAGATGGAGTTACAGGTCTGTCAGAGCAGTGGGGACCGAGTGACCTTTCACCCTGCAAACAGTGACACTCAATGGGAGCCGTGAGATGCCTCTGTGAGACTGGCAAGAGAATGCAGATCAGCCCATGGTCAATGCACACATACTGGGGAACTACAGAATGAATGGTCACTCTTATAGCAGAGGACATCTAAAGCGAAATGCTGGAAATCCTCAGCAGGTCAGGCGGCATCTAGGTAGGTAGAGAGAGTGAGAGAGTCAGTCACGGATAACAGAGCACAGGCAGACCCTTCAGCCCATCACCTCAATGCTAACCTTTTTGCCAATCTGCACTGATCCTATTTGACTGGATTGAGACCCTATCCCTCGGTGTGTTGCCTAATTACCTTTGTGTAAATGCCTCTGAGATGAAGTAACTGTGCTACATTCCACCACCTCATCTGAAAGCGTGTTCCAGGTACCAACCATTCTCTATGTAAAATAAACTTATCCCTCAGCTCCCCTTTATATCTCTCTCCACTCACCTGAACCATCTGCCCTCCATTTTATGTCCCTTTCGTGGGGAATTAGATATCTATGCCCTGCATAATGTCTATCTCTCTGAGTCTTGCTCATTACAGGGGAAAAACGTCCAGATTATCTAATACCTTCCCATAACTGAAGGCCCTCTGTTCAGAGTATTGTCTGGGATCTCTTCTGCACACATCTCATGTAATGTGGTGGCCTGAGCTGTACACAGCACTCAGTGAGAGTCGTGAACAAGGCAGTTTAATGTTGCAATGAGGGTGGGGGAGCGGGGGAAGGAAGGCTGGGACAGAGGGACGTTTCTGATGGGTCAAGGCTGGTGTTTAGTTCAGAGGCATTTGTCTGATGAGCTGCTGAGAGACAGCTAGAGTGATTACACAGAGAGGAATGTGTTAGAAATGAAAATTGCATGTAATAGCTGCTGCTGCAACTTACAATCAGAGGGGGAATGGTGAAAGACGAGTCTGTCTGTGGGGAAAGTAATTTTGTTACAAAGCAGAAAACTGGGATAATCAAAGTCAATGTTGAGAAGGATGCAGCGAGTCCCTGTAAGTGGCCCATGCGTTTACCTTAGTGACTCGTGAGTCTGCAACTATCATGATTTCATTTGGACTCTTCTCTGTTACAGGATTATTCCAAACATTTGTCACTCTTTGGGTAAAGCAATTATTTTTCTGGGTTTATGTTCTAAATATACTTTCCATTTGTTTCCACTTACAGCCCCCGGGTTAATAAATTATCTGACAATATTTAAGATTGCATATATATATATAAGCATCTGGATAAACAGGGTCTGATTAGGAACAGTCAACATGGATTTGTGCCTGGAAGGTCATGTTTAACTAATCTTCTTGAATTTTTTGAAGATGTTACTCGGGAAATTGATGAGGGTAAAGCAGTGGATGTTGTGTATATGGACTTCAGTAAGGCCTTTGACAAGGTTCCTCATGGAAGGTTAGTTAAGAAGGTTCAATGGTTGGGTATTAATGGTGGAGTAGCAAGATGGATTCAACAGTGGCTGAATGGGAGATGCCAGAGAGTAATGGTGGATGGTTGTTTGTCAGGTTGGAGGCCAGTGACGAGTGGGGTGCCACAGGGATCTGTGTTGGGTCCACTGTTGTTTGTCATGTACATCAATGATCTGGACGATGGTGTGGTAAATTGGATTAGTAAGTATGCAGATGATACTAAGATAGGTGGGGTTGCGGGTAATGAAGAAGAGTTTCAAAGTCTACAGAGAGATTTATGCCAGTTGGAAGAGTGGGCTGAAAGATGGCAGATGGAGTTTAATGCTGATAAGTGTGAGGTGCTACATCTTGGCAGGACAAATCAAAATAGGACGTAAATGGTAAATGGTAGGGAATTGAAGAATGTAGGTGAACAGAGGGATCTGGGAATAACTGTGCACAGTTCCATGAAAGTGGAATCTCATGTAGATAGGGTGGTAAAGAAAGCTTTTGGTGTGCTGGCCTTTATAAATCAGAGCATTGAGTATAGAAGTTGGGATGTAATGTTAAAATTGTACAAGGCATTGGTGAGGCCAATTCTGGAGTATGGTGTACAATTTTGGTCGCCTAATTTTAGGAAGGATGTCAACAAAATAGAGAGAGTACAGAGGAGATTTACTAGAATGTTGCCTGGGTTTCAGCAACTAAGTTACAGAGAAAGGTTGAACAAGTTAGGGCTTTATTCTTTGGAGCGCAGAAGGTTAAGGGGGGACTTGATAGAGGTTTTTAAAATGATGAGAGGGATAGACAGAGTTGACGTGGAAAAGCTTTTCCCACTGAGAGTAGGGAAGATTCAAACAAGGGGACATGACTTGAGAATTAAGGGACTGAAGTTTAGGGGTAACATGAGGGGGAACTTCTTTACGCAGAGAGTGGTAGCTGTGTGGAATGAGCTTCCAGTGAAGGTGGTGGAGGCAGGTTCGTTTTTATCATTTAAAAATAAATTGGATAGTTATATGGATGGGAAAGGAATGGAGGGTTATGGTCTGAGCGCAGGTATATGGGACTAGGGGAGACTATGTGTTCGGCACGGACTAGAGGGGTCGAGATGGCCTGTTTCCGTGCTGTAATTGTTATATTGTTATATGTTATTGTTTAAGTGATCTGCCTGTTGTAACTAAACACTGAAATTAGGTCGACCCGCAATGGGAATGTGTTGCATGGTGTGAATGTCCTCAAATAATAAGGTACAGGTTGGTTTACATCACTCAAACAGAAGATTGTCGTTCACTATCCTATGTCAACATTATTATAAACTCTCTACATGTTGCTCGTCTGTTTTTACTACCATATTAAAATGGTGACAGTGAACATTTGTGTCAAATCCATTTATGTTGATGTTTGATTTAAATATACAGTCTTACATACTACTGAAGTGTATGTAGCAAAATATATTAGCACTTTGTAGTCCCCGTAAGTCACGTTTTCTTTTTAAATGAACTGTGGAGTGATTTTCTATTGGATTGGGGGTGAGATGAATTGGAAATTAAGCGGTAAACCTGATATGGGTCTTTAAATAGAAGCTGTATAGAATAACTAATTCCATGTGCGTGAGACCGGGGGGAGGGGGGGGGGGGGCGGAGGTTAATTCATAATTATTGTGACCAGCATAATGAAGGAGCAAACCTACAAAGACGTACAGGTTTGTGGGTCCATTGACTTATGTAAATTGCCACTAGTGTGTGGGATGCGAAAGTGGGATAAACGAGAAATAGGGTACGGGTGATCGATGGTTGACTTGGACTCGGTGGGCCAAAGGTCCTGTTCCCATGCTGTAAATTCTAAACAATTACATAATGTGGGGGCAAATCCCTGCGGTAGAGAGCGAACAAGTGGAGTGTTTCAGTTAAAGGGAGGCCTCGCATATAGAGGAAGCATGTAGGGGGGAAATACTGCTGAGAAACAGCTAGAGTGATTACACAGAGAGGAATGTGTGATAAATGCAAATTGCATGTCATAGCTGCTGCTGCAACTTACAATCAGAAGGGGAATGGTGAAAGATGAGTCTGTCTGTGGGGAAAGTGATTTTGTTACAAAACAGAAGACTGGGATTGTCAAAGTCAATATTGAGAAGGATGCAGTGAGGGTCTGAAACTGCCCATCGCATCCAGACTCTGGCCCTGCCCTTGTGCGCTTTTATAATGAGGTCTGACACAAGATAATGAACAACACCTCACCTGACTGGGCAGGTTGTAGCCTGCAGAACTCTGTACTGAAGTCAACAGTTCCAAGTAACCTGAGCTCTGTGACACAGCTGCCAGGTTCTGAACAGCTAGTTTCAGTGTTCATTCTCTTCTTAAATACTTTTGTTAATCCATTAATCATCTCCCTCTGGCTTTGCGCTCTCCACCCACCCCCTCTCCCCTCTCTCTCCCTCTCTCCCCTATCTCCCCTCTCTCTCCCTCTCTCCCTCTATCACCACCATCTCTCCCTCTCTCCCCTCTTCTCTCCCCACTCTCCCTATCTCCCCTCTCTCCCCACATTTGCTCTCATCTCTCTCCCCACTCTTGCTCTCATCTCTCTCCACCCACTCTCACTCTATCTCTCTGCTCTCTCCACCTAAAGCCAACCCGTTTCCTGCCTAACCCAGTTAGAGTGACATAGCAGGGAAACTGGGCCTTGACCAAGTCACCTCCTCCAAAGTAGGACCATTTGCTCGTAGATAGACACAACGTGCTGGGGTAACTCGGCAGGTCAGGCAGCATATTTAGAGAAAAAGGATGGGTGATGTTTCGGCTTGGGACCTATCTTCAGACTGATCCCGACCCGAATCATCACCCATCCTTTTTCTCCAGAGATGTATCTCCCCACGATGTTCCTGGCTATCAGCTGGAACAGGTGCATATCAATCAATATCAATCAATCAATATTTGTTCCGCCTTTTCATCCACAGTGAGGCTCAAACCAATCTCCGTATCTACAGCCACACAAACACAACGATTCCTACAAGACACATAAACAATTCAATTCACACAAACATCATGGAACACAACACACCATGGAAGATTTGACAGGGATATTGCCAGGTCTCGAGGGCCTGAGCTATACGGAGACGTGGGTCAGGCTAGGATTTTATTCTTTGGAGTGCAGGAAGATGAGGGGTGATTATAAGATCATGAGTGGAATAGATAGGTCTTTTCCCAGGGAAGGGGAATCAAGAACCAGAGGGTATAAAGGTTTTAGGTGAGGGGGAAGATTGACCTGTCACACTGTGCGAGCTCACCCACGAGGTACCCCGAGTTTAAAACAAAATTTAACTCGTGGTAATCACGTACAATTAACGTAGCGGGAAGGTCGGAACTCGTGGACACAACTTAGCGATTCGTGGCGCTCACGGCAGATATCCGTGAAACTTGATAACTCTTGAAAAAATTCAAACATGTTTCACGTTTTCCACGAGTAATATGTACTTTTGAAGTTAAAAATTGATACATTTAAACACGTTGTAAGAACGTAGTGGCCCATGCGTTTACCTTAATGACTCGTGAGTTTACACCTATCATGATTCAATTTGGACTCTTCTCTGTTACAGGATTATTCCAAACATTTGTCACTCTTTGGGTAAAGCAATTATTTTTCTGGGTTTATGTTCTAAATATACTTTCCATTTGTTTCCACTTACAGCCCCAGGTTAATAAATTATCTGACAATATTTAAGAATGTTTAAGTAATCTGCCTGTTGTAACTAAACACTGAAATTAGGTCGACCTGCAATGGTAATGTGTGGCATGGTGTGAATGTCCTCAAATAATAAGTCAATGGTAGGATGGAATAGATAAATGCCTGGTGTAGTCCCTGTCAGGGCACAGGTTGGTTTACATCACTCAAACAGAAGATTGTCGTTCACTATCCTATATCGACATTATTATAAACACTCTACATGTTGCTCGCCTGTTTTTACTACCATATTAAAATGGTGACCGTGAACATTTGTGTCAAATCCATTTTATGTTGATGTTTGATTTAAATATACAGTCTTACATACTACTGAAGTGTATGTAGCAAAATATATTAGCACTTTGCAGTCTTCTTTAAAAATGAACTGTGGAGTGATTTTCTTTTGGATTGGGGGTGAGATGAATTGGAAATTAAGCGGTAATCCCGATATGGGTCTTTCTACCGTGTATATAGAATAACTAATTTCATGTACGTGAGCCCTGGGAGGGGGGGGGGGGGGGTTAATTGATAATTATTTTGTCCAGCAGAACGGAGGAGCAAACCTCCGAAGACGTACAGGTTTGTGGGTCCATTGACTTCTGTAAATTGCCACTAGTGTGTGGGAAACGAAAGTGAGATCAACGAGAAATTGGGTACGGGTGATCGATGGTTGACGTGGACTCGGTGGGCCAAAGATATTGTTCCCATGCTGTAAATTCTAAACAATGACATAATGTGGGAGCAAATCCCTGCGGTAGAGAGCGATCAAGTGGAGTGTTTCAGTTAAAGGGAGGCCTTGCAAATAGAGGAAGAATGTAGGGGGAAAATACTCTGAGAGGCGAGGTGATGGTCAATGTCCCTGTGAATCCGATATGTGTCCTGTCTGTAGACCAGGGATTCTGTCACAATCTCCTGCGCTTCAAGAATGGCATCCACTCTGAGAGATGTAGATGGTTTGGTTATGGGGGGTCATAGAATGTTACAGCACGGAAAAAGCCCCATCGGTGCATCTTGTTCATGCCGAACTAGGTACTTCCTGGAGGGCTTGAGTTGCCAGAAGAAGGTGGATAGGTTTGAGGGTTTTTTTCTTTGCAACGCAGGAGGCTGAGGGATGACCTCGTCTCACTTTTGGCCTCTATCCCTCTAAACCTCTCATACCCAACAGGTTTCTGCAGAGTCTACAGTACAGCAAGGCTTGTGTTCCATTCAATATTCCCCCCCACCATCTCCCACTACCCTGGTGCTGTTGTCTTGAAACACAAGGGTGCTAAACTGACATCTGTGGAGAACATGTTTCGGATCGCCACCCTGCATTTGGCTGCTGGGTTAAGTTTGATTTTAGACTGCAAAGGATCACTTGTTGTTTTACAAATGACGTGCAATCTGTATTTATTGCGGCTTTGGAATATCCAAAGTCGCCGCTTCTCCATTTCAGAACATTTATTCGTCAGGCATTAAGCAAGGGTCTGAAGAAGAGTCTCGACCCGAAGCGTCACATGTTCCTTTTCCCCAGAGATGCTGTCTGATCCGCCGAGTTACTCCAGTTTATTTTTTATCTAACTTCGGTTTAAACCAGTATATGCAGTTCCTTCCTACACATAAAAAATAACTCGGCGGCGGGAGAAGAACCCACTATTTCGGAAATCCCAAGAAAGTGGACAGTAATCTTTGCTCCGCAGCCGAAGCGGTTGAAGGAAAATTGCCGTAAACATATTACTCAGATAAACACGGGAGGGTGACAACATATTAAAATGTATCTCTGGTTAAACCCGTTTTTAGTATCGGGACACCACTGAAAAATGAGGAAGCAGCTTAAAATGAACTGTCGTTCAAAAGTAAATCGAGATAAGATCATTATTGATTCAGCTTCACTCAATAAAACGCCGCCCGCACGTTTTATGCTCCGTTTTGGAGTATTTTATGTGTTAGTACACGGACATTTTTTGTAACTTAATCCAATGACCTTGGTGGTTACACTGACTACGGGCAATACGGGCTGAAAAGATGAAGTACGTAGGGAAGCTGGCCAGGAACATAAAGAAGGACAGTAAAAGCTTCTTTAGATATGTTAAGGGAAAAAGAGTAGCAAAGTCAAATGTGGGTCCCTTGAAGGCAGACACGGGTGAAATTATTATGGGCAACAAGGAAATGGCAGAAGAGTTGAATAGGTACTTCGGTTCTGTCTTCACTAAGGAAGACACAAACAATCTCCCAGATGTACTGGAGGACAGATGATCTAAGGGGTTCGAGGAACAGAAATAAATTTGCATTCGGCGAGAAATAGAATTGGGTAGGCTAATGGGACTGATAGATGATAAATCCCCTGGGCCTGATGGTCTGCATCCGAGGGTCCTCAGGGAGGTGGATCTAGAAATAGTGGATGCATTGGTGATCATTTTCCAATGTTCAATAGATTCAGGATCAGTTCCTGTGGATTGGAGAATAGCTAATGTTATCCCACTTTTCAAGAAAGGAGCGAGAGAGAAAACGGGGAATTACGGACCAGTTAGCCTGAATTCGGTGTTGGGGCCGCAACTATTTACCATATATATTAATGATTTGGAAGAGGGAATTAGGAGCAACGCTAGCAAGTTTGCGGATGACACAAAGCTGGGTGGCAGTGTGAATTGTGAAGAGTATGATAGGAGGTTGCAGGGTGACCTGGACAGGTTGAGTGAGTTGGCAGATGCGTGGCAGATGCAGGATAATATAGATAAATGTGAGGTTATCCACTTTGGCGGCAAAAACAAGGGGGCAGATTATTATCTCATTATCTCAATAGGGTTAGGTTAGGTGAGGGGGAGGTACAGGGAGACCTGGGTGTCCTTGTACACCGGTCACTGAAAATTGGCGTGCATGTATAGCAGGCAGTGAAGACAGCTAATGGAATTTTGTCCTTCATAACAAGAGGATTTCAGTATAGGAGTAAAGAGGTTCTTCTGCATTGTACGTGGCTGTGGTGAGACCACATCTGGAGTATTGTGTACAGTTCTGGTCTCTTAATTTGAGGAAGGACATCCTTGTGATTGAAGCAGTGCAGCGTAGGTTCGCGAGATTTATCTCCGGGATGGCGGGACTGTCATATGAGGAAAGATTGGAAAGACTAGGCTTGTATTCACTAGAGTTTAGAAGGATGAGGGGAGGGGGGGGGGGGGGGGGATTTATAGAAACATATAAAAGTATAAAAGGACTGGACAAGCCAGATTCAGGAAAAATGAACCCAATTTTGGGTGAGTCCTGAACCAGGGGCCACAGTCTCAGAATAAAGGGGAGGTAATTTAAGACTGAGATGAGAAAAAAAAAATTCAACCAGGGAGTTGTGAATTTATGGAATTCCCTGCCACAGAGGGCAGTGGAGGCCAGGTCACTGGATGGATTTAAGAGAGAATTAGATAGAGCTCTAGGGGCTAGTGGATATGGGGATAAGGCAGGCACGGGCTATTGATATGGGATGATCAGCCATGATCACAATGAATGGCGGTGCTGGCTCGAATGGTCGAATGGCCTCCTCGTGCATCTATTTTCTATGTTTCTATGTTTCTAATACTCCAAATGTGGTCTAAATAATGTTATATACATCCGGTGTGTGCCTTTCCAACGTTTCTACCGATGCCCAAACCGATGAAGGCAAACATGCCGGACATCAACTTCAGCACTCCATCTACTCGTGTTGTCATTTTCAGGAAACAATGGACTTACACCCTCACCCCCCTCTACATCAATGCCCTAAGTGTCATAGTTACAGTATGTCTGTGCAACACGGAAACACCTTTCAACCCAACTCATCCATGCCGACCAAATTGCCTAACTCAGCTGGTCTCCATTGTCTGTGCTGGCCCATATCCCTGCAAATCCTTCCTATCTTTACCTCTTAAAATTGTATCAACCTTTAACATATTGGATGCTCATTCCACATACACACCACCGTCTATGTCCCTTTTAAATGTTTCACTCAAACCTTAAACAATTACTATATATTGTATCATTATCTTTCACACATGGCTGTCCAAAGCTCAACACATCAATTGTCCAGATTAAACTCCACGTGCCATTTCCGCCTGCATTTCTAGCTCATCTCTATCCTGCTGGGTAGTGCTGGAGGAAATAAGCGGGTCAGGCAGTTTCTCTGGAGGACACGGATAGGTGATGTTTCATGTCAGAATCCTTCTTCAGAATGAAGGAGTCGGGGACAGAAAGCTGGGCAGGAGATGGAGGGCAGACCAAGGCCTGACAAGTGATAGGTGGATACAGGTGAGGGGAGGTTAATTGGCAGATGGGTGGATATCCGGCTGTATACTCTGGCAGCCTACCTGATGGAGATCCTGCCCGCCCACTGCTGTTGTGTCTGTATCCTGAGTTACAGGTCTGTCAGTGCAGTGGGGACCGAGTGACCTTTCACCCTGCAAACAGTGACACTCAATGGGAGCCGTGAGATGCCTCTGTGTGACTGGCAAGAGACTGCAGATCAGCCCATGGTCAGTGCACACATACTGGGGACCTACAGAAAGAATGGGTACTCTTATAGCAGAGGACATCTAAAGCGAAATGCTGGAAATCCTCAGCAGGTCAGGCGGCATCTAAGTAGGTAGAGAGAGTGAGAGAGTCAGTCACGGATAATAGGGCACAGGCAGACCCTTCAGCCCATCACCATATAACCATATAACCATATAACAACCATATAACAATTACAGCACGGAAACAGGCCATCTCGGCCCTACAAGTCCGTGCCGAACAACTTTTTTCCCTTAGTCACACCTGCCTGCACTCATACCATAACCCTCCATTCCCTTCTCATCCATATGCCTATCCAATTTATTTTTAAATTATACCAACGAACCTGCCTCCACCACTTCCACTGGAAGCTCATTCCACACCGCTACCACTCTCTGAGTAAAGAAGTTCCCCCTCATGTAACCCCTAAACTTCTGTCCCTTAATTCTGAAGTCATGTCCTCTTGTTTGAATCTTCCCTATTCTCAAAGGTAAAAGCTTGTCCACATCAACTCTGTCTATCTCTCTCATCATTTTAAAGACCTCAATCAAGTCCCCCCTTAACCTTCTGCGCACCAGAGAATAAAGACCTAACTTATCACCTCGATGCTAACCTTTTTGCCAATCTGCACTGATCCTGTTTGACTGGATTGAGACCCTATCTCTCTGTGTGTTGCCTAATTACCTTTGTGTAAATGCCTCTGAGATGAAGTAACTGTGCTACATTCCATCACCTCATCTGAAAGCGTGTTCCAGGTACCAACCATTCTCTATGTAAAATAAACGTATCCCTCAGGTCCCCTTTATATCTCTCTCCTCTCACCTGAACCATCTGCCCTCCTTTTTATGACCCTATCGTGGGGAATTAGATATCTATGCCCTGCATAATGTCTATCTCTATCAGTCTTGCTCATTACAGGGAAAAAAAGTCCAGATTATCTAATACCTTCCCATAACTGAAGGCCCTCTGAACAGAGTAGTGTCTGGGGATCTCCTCTGCGCACATCTCCTGTAATGTGGTGGCCTGAGCTGTACACAGCACTCAGTGAGAGGCGTGAACAATGCAGTGTAATGTTGCAATGAGGGTGGGGGAGCGAGGGAAGGAAGGCTGGGACAGAGGGAAGTTTCTGACGGGACAAGGCTGGTGTTTACTTCGGAGGCATTTGGCTGATGAGCTGCTGAGAGACAGCTAGAGTGATTACACAGAAACGGATGTGTTAGAAATGCAAAATGGCATGTCACAGCTGCTGCTGCAACTTACAATCAGAAGGGGAATGGTGAAAGATGAGTCTGTCTGTGGGGAAAGTGATTTCGTTACAAAACAGAAAACTGGGATAGTCAAAGTCAATGTTGAGAAGGATGCAGTGAGTCCCTGTAAATGCCCATCGCATCCAGACTCTGGCCCTGGACTTGTGCGCTTTTATAATGAGGTCTGGCACAAGGTAATGAACAACACCCCACCCTGGGCAGGTTGCAGCCTGCAGCACTCTGTGCTGAAGTCAACAGTTCCAAGTAACCAGAGCTCTGCGACACAGCTGCCAGGTTTAGAACAGCTTGTTTCAGTGTTCATTCTCTTCTTAAATACCTTTGTTAATCCATCAATCGGCTGCCTCTGGCCGTTCGCTCTCCACCCACTCTCACCACCGTCTCTCTCTCCCTCTCTCCCTCTCTCTCCCCTCTCTCGCCTCTATCCCCTCTCTCTCTCTCTCCCCCTCTCCCTCCTTTCTCCCCTCTCTCCTTAACCCCCTCTCCCTCTCTCCCCCTCTCCCCTTTCTCCCCTCGCTCCCCTCTCCCCCCTCTCTCCCCTCTCTCCCCCTCTCACCCCTCTCACCCCCTCTCTACCTCTCTCCCCTCTTCTCTCCCCACTCTTGCTCTCATCTCTTTCCACCCACTCACTCTATCTCTCTGCTCTCTCCACCTAAATTCAACCCGTTTCCTGCCTAACCCAGTTAGAGTGACACAGCAGGGAAACTGGGCCTTGAGCAAGTCACCTCTTCAAAAGTAGGACCATTTGCTCGCAGATAGACACAAAATGCTGGGGTAACTCGGTAGGTCATGCAGCATATTTGGAGAAAAAGGATGCGTGATGTTTCGTCTCGGGACCTATCTTCAGACTGATCCCGACCCGAAACATCACCCATCCTTTTCTCCAGAGATGTTTCTCCCCACAGATGTTCATGGCCATCAGCTGGAACAGGTGCATATCAATCAATATCAATCAATCAATATTTATTCCATGTCATTTGATCCACAGTGAGGCTCAAACCAATCTCCGTTTCTACAGCCATACAAACTCAACGATTCCTACAAGACACACAAACAATTCAATTCACACACACACATCATGGAACACAACACAACATTATTAAGTCTTTGCAGTCCCCGTAAGGCACGTTTTCTTTAAAAATGAACTGTGGAGTGGTTTTCTTTTGGATTGGGGGTGAGATGAATTGGAAATCAAGCGGTAAACCTGATATGGATCTTTAAACCGTGTATATAGAAGAACTAATTCCATGTGCGTGAGACCGGGGGGGGGGTTCATTCATAATTATTGTGACCAGCAGAACGGAGGAGCAAACCTCCGAAGACGTACAGGTTTGTGGGTCCATTGTCTTCTGTAAATTGCCACTAGTGTGTGGGATGCGAAAGTGGGATCAACGAGAAATTGGGTACGGGTAATCGACGGTTGACGTGGACTCGGTGGGCCAAAGGTCCTATTCCCATGCTGTAAATTCAAAACAATTACATAATGTGGGAGCAAATCCCTGCTGTAGAGAGCGGTCAAGTGGAGCGTTTCAGTTCAAAGGAGGCCTTGCAAATAGAGGAAGAATGTAGGGGGAAAAATACTCAGAGAGGCGAGGGGGTGGCCAATGTCCCTGTAAATTCGATACATCGCCAACTTTGTGTCCTGCCTGTAGACCAGGGATTCTGTCACAATCTCCGTGCGCTTCAAGAATGGTTCCCGCTCTGATAGATTTACATGGTTTGGTTATGGGGAGTCATAGAGTGTTACAGCACGGAAAAAGTCCCCTCGGTGCAACTTGTTCATGCCAAGCTAGGTCTTTTCTGGAAGTCCTTCCTGAAGTTGCAAGTAGAAGGTGGATAGGTTTGAGGTTTTTTTTCTTTGCAGCGCAGGAGGCTGAGGGATGACCTCGTCTCACATTTGGCCTCTATCCCTCTAAACCTCTCATACCCAACAGGTTTCTGCAGAGTCTACAGTACAGCAAGGCTTGTGTTCCATTCAATATTTCCCCCCACCATCTCCCATTACCCTGGTGCTGTTTTCTTGAAAAACAAAAGTGCTGAACTAACATCTGTGGAGAACATGTTTCGGATCGCCACCCTGCATTTGGCTGCTGGGTTAAGTTTGATTTTAGATTGCAAAGGATCACTTGTTGTTTTCCAAATGATGTGCAATCTGTATTTATTGCGTCTTTGGAATATCCAAAGTCTCCGCTTATCCATTTCAGAACATTTATTCATCAGGCATTAAACAAGGGTCTGAAGAAGGGTCTCGACCCGAAGCGTCACATGTTCCTTTTCTCCAGAGATGCTGACTGATCCGCCGAGTTACTCCAGTTTATTTTTATCTAACTTCGGTTTAAACCAGTATCTGCAGTTCCTTCCTACACATAAAAAATAACGCGGCGGCGGGAGAAGAACCCACTATTTCGGTAATCCCAAGAAAGTGGACAGTAAACTTTGCTCCGCAGCCGAACTGGTTGAAGGAAATTTGCCGAAAACATATTACTCAGATAAACATGGGAGGTTGACAACATATTAAAATGTATCTCCGGTTAAACCCGTTTTTATTATCGGGACACCACTGAAAAATGAGGAGGCAGCTTAAAATGAAGTCGTTCAAAAGGAAATCGGGAGATAAGATCATTATTGATTCAGCTTCACTCAATAACACGCCGCCCGCACGTTTTATGCTCCGTTTTGGAGTATTTTATGTATTAGTACACGGACATTTTTTGTAACTTAATCCAATGACCTTGGTGGTTACACTGACTTCGGGCAATACGGGCTGAAAAGATGAAGTACGTAGGGAAGCTGGCCAGTAACATAAAGAAGGACAGTAAAAGCTTATTTAGATATGTTAAGGGGAAAAAGAGTAGCAAATTCAAATGTGGGTCCCTTGAAGGCAGACACGGGTAAAATTAGTATGGGCAACAAGGAAATATCAGAAGAGTTGAATAGGTACTTCGGATCTGTCTTCAGTAAGGAAGCCACAAACAATCTCCCAGATGTACTGGATGACAGAGGATCTAAGGGGTAGAGGAACTGAACGAAATTTTCATTAGGCGAGAAATAATATTGGGTAGGCTAATGGGACTGAAGGATGATAAATCCCCTGGACCTGATGGTCTGAATCCCAGGGTCCTCGGGGAGGTGGATCTAAAAATAGTGAATGCATTGGTGATCATTTTCCAATGTTCAATACATTCAGATTCAGTTCCTGTGGATTGGAGGAAAACATGACATGTTATCCCACTTTTCAGGAAAGGAGCGAGAGAGAAAACGGGGTATAACAGACCAGTTAGCCTGACTTGGGGCCGCAGCTATTTACCATATCTATTAATGATTTGGAAGAGGGACTTAGGAGCAACACTAGTAAGTTTGCGGATGACACAAAGCTGGGTGGCAGAGTGAACTGTGAAGAGGATGTTAGGAGGTTGCAGGGAGACATGGACAGGTGGAGTGAGTGGGCAGATGCGTGGCAGATGCAGTATAATATAGATAAATGTGAGGTTATCCACTTTGGCGGCAAAAACAAGGGGGCAGATTATTATCTCAATGCGGTTAGGTTAGGTAAGGGGGAGGTACAGCGAGACCTGGGTGTCCTTGTACACCGGTCACAGAAAATTGGCGTGCAGATACAGCAGGCAGTGAAGAAAGCTAATGGAATGTTGGACTTCATATCAAGAGGAATTCAGTATAGGAATAAAGAGGTTCTTCTGCAGTTGTATAGGGCTCTGGTGAGACCACATCTGGAGTATTGTGTACAGTTTTGGTCTCTTAATTTGTGGAAGGATATCCTTGTGATTGAAGCAGTGCAGCGTAGGTTCACGAGATTGATCCCTGGGGTGGCGGGACTGTCATATGTGGAAACATTGAAAAGACTAGGCTTTTATTCACTGGGGTTTAGAAGGATGAGGGGGGGGGGGGGGGGTCCAGAACCAGGGGCCACAGTCTTAGAATAAAGGGGAGATCATTTAAGACTGAGGTGAGAAAAAAACTTCTTCACCCAGAGAGTTGTGAATTTATGGAATTCTCTGCCACAGAGAGCAGTGGAGGCCAGGTCACTGGATGGATTTAAGAGAGAATTAGATAGAGCTCTAGGGGCTAATGGATATGGGCAGAAGGCAGGCACGGGTTACTGATAGGGGATGATCAGCCATGATCACAATAAATGGCGGTGCTGACTCGAAGGGTCCAAGGGCCTCCTCCTGCATCTATTTTCTATGATTCTATGTTTCTAATACTCCAAATGTGGTCTAAATAATGTTATATAAATCCGCCGTGTGCCCTTCCAACGTTTCTACCGATGCCACAACCGATGAAGGCAAACATGCCGGGCATCATCTTCAGCATTCCATCTACTTGTGTTGTCATTTTCAGGAAGCAATGGACTTACACCCTCACAGCCCCCTCGACATCAATGCCCTAAGGGTCATAGTTACAGTATGTCTGTGCACACGGAAACACTTTTCAACCCAACTCATCCATGCCGACCAAATTGCCTAACTCAGTTGGTCTCCATTGTCTGTGCTGGCCCATATCCCTGCAAATCCTTCCTATCTTTGTCTCTTAAAATTGTATCAACCTTTAACATTTTGGATGCTCATTCCACATACACACCACCGTCTATGTCCCTTTGAACATTTTCACTCTCACTTTAAGACTTGGCTATATATTGTATCATTATCTTTCACACATGGCTGTCTAAAGCTCAACACATCAATTGTCCAGATTAAACTCCACGTGCCATTTCCGTCTGCATTTCTGGCTCATCTCTATCCTGCTGGGTGGTGCTGGAGGAAATAAACGGGTCAGGCAGTTTCTCTGGAGGACACGGAGAGGTGATGTTTCATGTCAGAATCCTTCTTCAGAATGATTGAGTCGGGGACAGAAAGCTGGGAAGGAGATGGAGTTACAGGTCTGTCAGAGCAGTGGGGACCGGGTGACCTTTCACCCTGCAAACAGTGGCACTCAATGGGAGCCGTGAGATGCCTCTGTGTGACTGGCAAGAGACTGCAGATCAGCCCATAGTCAATGCACACATACTGGGGACCTACAGAATGAATGGTCACTCTTATAGCAGAGGACATCTAAAGCGAAATGCTGGAAATCCTCAGCAGGTCAGGCGGCATCTAGGTAGGTAGAGAGAGTGAGAGAGTCAGTCACGGATAACAGAGCACAGGCAGACCCTTCAGCCCATCACCTCAATGCTAACCTTTTTGCCATTCTGCACTGATCCTATTTGACTGGATTGAGACCCTATCCCTCTGTGTCTTGCCTAATTACCTCTGTGTGAATGCCTCTGAGATGAAGTAACTGTGCTACATTCCACCACCTCATCTGAAAGCGTGTTCCGGGTACCAACCATTCTCTATGTAAAATAAACTTATCCCGCAGGTCCCCTTTATATCTCTCTCCACTCACCTGAGCCATCTGCCTTCCTTTTTATGTCCCTATCGTGGGGAATGAGATATCTATGCCCTGCATAATGTCTATCTCTATCATTCTTGTTCATTACAGGGAAGAAAAGTCCAGATTATCTAATACCTTCCCATAACTGAAGGCCCTCTGAACAGAGTAGTGTCTGGGGATCTCCTCTGCGCACATCTCCTGTAATGTGGTGGCCTGAGCTGTACACAGCACTCAGTGAGAGGCGTGAACAATGCAGTGTAATGTTGCAATGAGGATGGGGGAGCGAGGGAAGGAAGGCTGGGACAGAGGGAAGTTTCTGACGGGACAAGGCTGGTGTTTACTTCGGAGGCATTTGGCTGATGAGCTGCTGAGAGACAGCTAGAGTGATTACACAGACACGGATGTGTTAGAAATGCAAAATGGCATGTCACAGCTGCTGCTGCAACTTACAATCAGAAGGGGAATGGTGAAAGATGAGTCTGTCTGTGGGGAAAGTGATTTCGTTACAAAACAGAAAACTGGGATAGGCAAAGTCAATGTTGAGAAGGGTGCAGTGAGTCCCTGTAACTGCCCATCGCATCCAACTCTGGCCCTGGACTTGTGCGCTTTTATAATGAGGTCTGGCACAAGGTAATGAACAACACCCCACCCTGGGTAGGTTGTAGCCTGCAGCACTCTGTACTGAAGTCAACATTTCCAAGGAACCAGAGCTCTGTGACACAGCTGCCAGGTTTAGAACAACTTGTTTCAGTGTTCATTAACTTCTTAAATACCTTTGTTAATCCATCAATCAGCTGCCTCTGGCCGTGCGCTCTCCACCCACTCTCACCACCCTCTCTCTCTCTCCCTCTCTCCCCCCTCTCTCCCCCTCTCCCTCCGTCTCTCTCTCCCCTCCTCTCCTCCTCCTCTCCCCCTCTCCCCCTCTCCCCCTCCTCTCCCCTCCTCTCTCTCTCCCCCTCTCTCCCCTCTCTCCCCCTCTTCCCCTCTCTCCCATCTCCCTCTCTCCCATCTCCCTATCTCCCCTCTCTCCCCTCTCTCTCCCTCTCCCTCCTCTCTCTCTCTCCCCTCTCTCCCCCTCTTCCTCTCTCCCCCTCTCCCCTCTCTACCTCTCTCTCCTTCTTCTCTCCCCACTCTTGCTCTCATCTCTCTCCACCCACTCTCACTCTATCTCTCTGCACTCTCCACCTAAAGTCAACCCGTTTCCTGCCTAACCCAGTTAGAGTGACATAGCAGGGAAACTGGGCCTTGACCAAGTCACCTCTTCTAAAGTAGGACCATTTTCTCGTAGATAGACACAAAGTGCTGGGGTAACTCGGCATGTTAGGCAGCATATTGGGAGAAAAAGGAGGGGTGATTTTTCGGCTTGGGACCTATCTTCAGACTGATCCCGACCCGAAACATCACCCATCCTTTTTCTCCAGAGATGTTTCTCCCCACAGATGTTCCTGGCTATCAGCTGGAACAGGTGCATATCAATCAATATTAATCAATCAATATTTATTCCATGTCATTTGATCCATAGTGAGGCTCAAACCAATCTCCGTTTCTACAGTCACACAACGATTCATACAAGACACACAAACAATTCAATTCACACAAACATCATGGAACACAACACACCATGGAAGATTTACAGGGATTTTGCCAGGACTCAAGGGCCTGAGCTATAGGAAGACGTGGGTCAGGCTAGGATTTTATTCTTTGGAGTGCAGGAAGATGAGGTGTGATCTTATAGAGGAGAATAAAATCATGAGTGGAATAGATAGGTCTTTTCCCAGGGAAGGGGAATCAAGAACCAGAGGGTATAAAGGTTTTAGGTGAGGGGGAAGATTGACCTGTCACACTGTGCGAGCTCACCCACGAGGTACCCCGAGTTTAAAACAAATTTAACTCGTGGTAATCACGTACAATTAATGTAGCGGGAAGGTCGGAACTCGTGGACACAACTTAGCGACTCGTGGCGCTCACGGGAGATATCCGTGAAACTTGATAACTCTTGAAACAATTCATACATGTTTAAAGTTTTCCACGAGTAATATATACTTTTGAAGTTAAAAATTGATACATTTACACAAGTTGTAAGAACGTATTGGCCCGTGCGTTTACCTTAGTGACTCGTGAGTTTACAACTATCATGATTTCATTTGGACTTTTCTCTGTTACAGGATTATTCCAAACATTTGTCACTCTTTGGGTAAAGCAATTATTTTTCTGGTTATATGTTCTAAATATACTTTCCATTTGTTTCCACTTCCAGGTTAATACATTATCTGACAATATTTAAGAATGTTTAAGTAATCTGCCTGTTGTAACTAAACACTGAAATTAGGTCGACCTGCATTGGTAATGTGTGGCATGGTGTGAATGTCCTCAAAATAAAAAGTCAATGGTAGGATGGAATAGATAAGTGCCTGGTGTAGTCCCTGTCAGGGCACAGGTTGGTTTACATCACTCAAACAGAAGACTGTCGTTCACTATCCTATGTCGACATTATTATAAACTCTCTACATGTTTCTCGTCTGTTATTACTACAATATTAAAATGGTGACAGTGAACATTTGTGTCAAATTCATTTTATGTGGGGGTGGGAGGGGCGGGGGTGTTCATTCATAATTATTGTGACCAGCAGAACGGAGTAGCAAACCTCCAAAGGCGTACATGTTTGTGGGTTCATTGACTTCTGTAAATTGCCACTAGTGTGTGGGATGCGAAAGTGGGATCAACGAGAAATTGGGTACGGGTAATCGATGGTTGACATGGACTCGGTGGGCCAAAGGTCCTGTTCCCATGCTGTAAAATCAAAACAATTACATAATGTGGGTGCAAATCCCTGCGGTAGAGAGCGATCAAGTGGAGCGTTTTAGTTCAAGGGAGGCCTTGCAAATAGAGGAAGAATGTAGGGGGGAAAAATACTCAGAGAGGCGAGGGGGTGGCCAATGTCCCTGTAAATTCAATACATCGCCAACTTTGTGTCCTGCCTGTAGACCAGGGATTCTGTCACAATCTCCGTGCGCTTCAAGAATGGTTCCCGCTCTGAGAGATTTACATGGTTTGGTTATGGGGAGTCATAGAGTGTTACAGCACGGAAAAAGTCCCCTCGGGGCAACTTGTTCATGCCAAGCTAGGTCCTTCCTGGAGGTCCTTCCTGAAGTTGCAAGAAGAAGGTGGATAGGTTTGAGTTTTTTTTCTTTGCAGCGCAGGAGGCTGAGGGATGACCTCGTCTCACATTTGGCCTCTATCCCTGTAACCTCTCATACCAAACAGGTTTCTGCAGCGTCTACAGTACAGCAAGGCTTGTGTTCCATTCAAAAATTTCCCCCACCATCTCCCACTACCCTGGTGCTGTTGTCTTGAAAAACAAAAGTACTGAACTAACACCTGTGGAGAACATGTTTCGGATCGCCACCCTGCATTTGGCTGCTGGGTTAAGTTTGATTTTAGACTGCAAAGGATCACTTGTTGTTTTCCAAATGATGTGCAATTTGTATTTATTGCGTCTTTGGAATATACAAAGTCTCTGCTTATCCATTTCAGAACATTTATTCATCAGGCATTAAACAAGGGTCTGAAGAAGGGTCTCGACCCGAAGTGTCACATGTTCCTTTTCTCCAGAGATGCTGTCTGATCCGCCGAGTTACTCCAGTTTATATTATCTAACTTCGGTTTAAACCAGTATATGCAGTTCCTTCCTACACATAAAAAATAACGCGGCGGCGGGAGAAGAACCCACTATTTCGGAAATTCCAAGAAAGCGTACAGTAATCTTTGCTCCGCAGCCGAACAGGTTGAAGGAAGATTGCCGAAAACATATTACTCAGATAAACAGGGGAGGGTGACAACATATTAAAATGTATCTCCGGTTAAACCCGTTTTTATTATCGGGAAACCACTGAAAACTGATGAAGCAGCTTGAAATGAACTGTCGTTCAAAAATAAATCGAGATAAGGTCATTATTGATTCAGTTTCACTCAATAAAACGCCGCCCGCACGTTTTATGCTCCGTTTTGCAGTATTTTATGTGTTAGTACACGGACATTTTTTGTAACTTAATCCAATGACATTGGTGGTTACACTGACTACGGGCAATACGGGCTGAAAAGATGAAGTACGAGGGGAAGCTGGCCAGGAATATAGAGAAGGACAGTAAAAGCTTCTTTAGATATGTTAAGGGAAAAAGAGCAGCAAAGTCAAATGTGGATCCCTTGAAGGCAGACAGGGGTGAAATTATTATGGGCAAAAAGGAAATGTCAGAAGACTTGAATAGGTACTTCGGATCTGTCTTCACTAAGGAAGCCACAAACAATCTACCAGATGTACTGGAGGACAGGGGATCTAAGGGGTAGAGGAACTGAACGAAATTTTCATTAGGCGAGAAGTAGTATTGGGTAGGCTAATGGGACTGAAGGATGATAAATCCCCTGTACCTGATGGTCTGAATCCCAGGGTCCTCGGGGAGGTGGATCTAGAAATAGAGGATGTATTGGTGATCATTTTCCAATGTTCAATAGATTCAGATTCAGTTCCTGTGGATTAGAGGAAAACATGACATGTTATCCCACTTTTCAGGAAAGGAGCGAGAGAGAAAACGGGGAATTACAAACCAGTTAGCCTGAATTCGGTGTTGGGGCCGCAACTATTTACCATGTATATTAATGATTTGGAAGAGGGAATTAGGAGCAACGCGAGCAAGTTTGCGGATGACACAAATCTGGGTGTCAGTGTGAACTGTGAAGAGTATGATAGGAGGTTGCAGGGTGACCTGGACAGGTTGAGTGAGTTGGCAGATGCGTAGCAGATGCAGTTCATTAAGGTAAATGTGAGGTTATCCTCTTTGGCGGCAAAAACAAGGGGGCAGATTATTATCTCAATGAGGTTAGGCTCGGTAAGGGGGGGGGGGGGGGGGGGGGGGGGGGGAGGGGAGACCTGGGTGTCCTTGTACACCGGTCACTCAAAATTGGTTTGCAGGTATAGCAGGCAGTGAAGAAAGCTAATGGAATCTTGTCCTTCATAACAAGAGGATTTCAGTATAGGAGTAAAGAGGTTCTTCTGCAGTTGTACAGGGTTCTAGTGAGACCACATCTGGAGTATTGTGCACAGTTCTGGTCTCTTAATTTGAGGAAGGACATCCTTGTGATTGAAGCAGTGCGTCGTAGGTTCACGAGATTGATCCCTGGGATGGCGGGACTGTCATATGAGGAAAGATTGAAAACACTAGGCTTGTATTCACTGGAGTTTAGAAGGATGAGGGGGGTGGGGATTTATAGAAACATATAAAGTTATAAAAGGACTGGACAAGCCAGATGCAGGAAAAATGAACCAAATGTTGGGTGCGTCCTGAACCAGGGGCCACAGTCTTAGAATAAAGGGGAGGTAATTTAAGACTGAGGTGAGAAAAAACGTTTTCACCCAGAGAGTTGTGAATTTATGGAATTCCCTGCCACAGAGGGCAGTGGAGGCCAGGTCGCTGGATGGATTTAAGAGATAATTAGATAGAGCTCTAGGGGCTAGTGGATATGCGGAGAAGGCATGCACGGGTTATTGATAGGGGATGATCAGCCATGATCACAATGAATGGCGGTGCTGGCTCGAAGGGTCGAATGGCCTCCTCCTGCATCTATTTTCTATGATTCTATGTTTCTAATACTCCAAATGTGGTCTAAATAATGTTATATATATCCGCTGTGTGCCCTTCCAACGTTTCTACCGATGCCACAACCGATGAAGGCAAACATGCCGGACATCATCTTCAGCACTCCATCTACTTGTGTTGTCATTTTCAGGAAGCAATGGACTTACACCCTCACACCCCCCTCTACATCAATGCCCTAAGTGTCATAGTTACAGTATGTCTGTGCAACACGGAAACACTTTTCAACCCAACTCATCCATGCCGACCAAATTGCCTAACTCAGCTGGTCTCCATTGTCTGTGCTGGCCCATATCCCTGCAAATCCTTCCTATCTTTATCTCTTAAAATTGTATCAACCTTTAACATTTTGGATGCTCATTCCACAAACACACCAGCGTCTATGTCCCTTTTAAATGTTTCACTCAAACCTTAAACAATGGCTATATATTGTATCATTATCTTTCACACATGGCTGTCTAAAGCTCAACACATCAATTGTCCAGATTAAGCTCCACGTGCCATTTCCGCCTGCATTTCTAGCTTATCTCTATCCTGCTGGGATAGTGCTGGAGGAAATCAGCGGATCAGGCAGCTTCTCTGGAGGACACGGATAGGTGATGATTCATGTCTGCAGGTTCTACTGCAGTTCAGGAAGGTTCTACTGCAGTTGTACAGGGTCTTGGTGAGTCCACACCTGGAGTATTGCGTACAGTTTTGGTCTCCAAATCTGAGGAAGGACATTATTGCCATAGAGGGAGTGCAGGGAAGGTTCACCAGACTGATTCCTGGGACGTCAGGACTGTCTTATGAAGAAAGACTGGATAGACTTGGTTTATACTCTCTGGAATTTAGGAGATTGAGAGGGGATCTTATAGAAACATATAAAATTCTTAAGGGGTTGGACAGGCTAGATGCAGGAAGATTGCTCTCGATGTTGGGGGAGTCCAGGACAAGGGGTCACAGCTTAAGGATAAGGGGAAAATCCTTTAAAACCGAGATGAGAAGAACTTTTTTCACACAGAGAGTGGTGAATCTCTGGAACTCTCTGCCACAGAGGGTAGTCGAGGCCAGTTCATTGGCTATATTTAAGAGGGAGTTAGATGTGGCCCTTGTGGCTAAGGGGATCAGAGGGTATGGAGAGAAGGCAGGTACGGGATACTGAGTTGGATGATCAGCCATGATCATATTGAATGGCGGTGCAGGCTCGAAGGGCCGAATGGCCTACTCCTGCACCTAATTTCTATGTTTCTATGTTTCTATGTCAGAATCCTTCTTCAGAATGATGGAGTCGGGGACAGAAAGCTGGGAAGGAGATGGAGGGCAGACAAAGGCCTGGCAGAAAGGGAGGTGAATTGGCAGATGGCTGGATATCCGGCTGTATACTCTGGCAGCCTACCTGATGGAGATGCTGCCCGCCCACTACTGTTGTGTCTGTATCCTGAGTTACAGGTCTGTCAGAGCATTGGGGACCGAGTGACCTTTCACCCTGAAACAGTGACACTCAATGGGAGCCGTGAGATGCTTCTGTGTGACTGGCAAGAGACTGCAGATCAGCCCATAGTCAATGCACACATACTGGGGACCTACAGAAAGAATGGTCACTCTTATAGCAGAGGACATCTAAAGCGAAATGCTGGAAATCCTCAGCAGGTCAGGCGGCACCTAGGTAGGTAGAGAGAGTGAGAGAGTCAGTCACGGATAATAGGGCACAGGCAGAAAACTGGGATAGTCAAAGTCAATGTTGCGAAGGATGCAGTGAGTCCCTGTAACTACCCATCGCATTCAGACTCTGGCCCTGGACTTGTGCGCTTTTATAATGAGGTCTGGCACAAGGTAATGAACAACACCTCACCTGACTGGGTAGGTTGTAGCCTGCAGCATTCGGTACTGAAGTCAACAGTTCCAAGTAACCTGAGCTCTGTGACACAGCTGCCTGGTTTAGAACAGGTTGTTTCAGTATTCATTCTCTTCTTAACTACCTTTGTTAATCCATCAATCAACTGCCTCTGGCCTTGCGCTCTCCACCCACTCTCTCTCCCCTCTATCTCCCTCTCTCTCCCTCTCTCTCCCTCTCTCTCCTCTATCCCTCGCTCTCCCCCCCCCTCTCACTCCCTCTCACCCCCTTTCTCTCCCTCTTCTCTCCCCACTCTTACCCTCACCTCTCTCCACCCACTCTCACTCTATCTCTCTGCTCTCTCCACCTAAAGTCAACCCGTTTCAACGGGGGGGGCGGGGGGGGGGGGGGGGGGGGGGGGGCGGGGGGGCCGGTACAGGGAGACCTGGGTGTCCTTGCACACCGGTCACTGAAAATTGGCGTGCAGGTATAGCAGGCAGTGAAGAAAGCTAATGGAATCTTGTCCTTCATAACAAGAGGATTTCAGTATAGGAGTAAATAGGTTCTTCTGCAGTTGTACAGGGGTCTGGTGAGACCACATCTAGAGTATTGTGCACAGTTCTGGTCTATTAATTTGAGGAAGGATATCCTTGTGATTGAAGCAGTGCGTCGTAGGTCCACGAGATTGATCCGTGGGATGGCGGGACTGTCATATGAGGAAAGATTGAAAAGACTAGGCTTGTATTCACTGGAGTTTAGAAGGATGAGGGGGTGGGGGGGGGTTTATAGAAACATATAAAGTTATAAAAGGACTGGACAAGCCAGATGCAGGAAAAATGAACCCAATTTTGGGTGAGTCCTGAACCAGGGGCCACAGTCTCAGAATAAAGGGGAGGTAATTTAAGACTGAGGTGAGAAAAAAACTTTTTCACCTAGAGAGTTGTGAATTTATGGGATTCCCTGCCACAGAGGGCAGTGGAGGCCAGGTCGTTGGATGGATTTAAGAGAGAATTAGATAGAGCTCTAGGGGCTAGTAGATATGGGGAGAAGGCAGGCACGGGTTATTGATAGGGGATGATCAGCCATGATCACAATGAATGGCGGTGCTGGCTCGAAGCTCGAATGGCCTCCTCCTGCATCTATTTTCTATGATTCTATGTTTCTAATACTCCAAATATGGTCGAAATAATGTTATATATATCCGCTGTGTGCCCTTCCAACGTTTCTACCGATGCCACAACCGCTGAAAGCAAACATGCCGGGCATCATCATCAGCACTCCATCTACTTGTGTTGTCATTTTCAGGAAGCAATGGACTTACACCCTCACCCCCCCTCTACATCAATGCCCTAAGTGTCATAGTTACAGTATGTCTGTGCAACACGGGACCACTTTTCAACCCAACTCATCCATGCCGACCAAATTGCCTAACTCAGCTGGTCTCCATTGTCTGTGCTGGCCCATATCCCTGCAAATCCTTCCTATCTTTATCTCTTAAAATTGTATCAACCTTTAACATTTTGGATGCTTATTCCACAAACACACCAGCGTTTATGTCCCTTTTAAATGTTTCACTCAAACCTTAAACAATGGCTATATATTGTATCATTATCTTTCACACATGGCTGTCTAAAGCTCAACACATCCATTGTCCAGATTAAACTCCACGTGCCAATTCCGCCTGCATTTCTAGCTCATCTCTATCCTGCTGGGTAGTGCTGGAGGAAATCAGCGGGTCAGGCAGCTTCTCTGGAGGACACGGATAGGTGATGATTCATGTCTGCAGGTTCTACTGCAGTTCAGGGAGGTTCTACTGAAGTTGTACAGGGTCTTGGTGAGACCACACCTGGAGTATTGCGTACAGTTTTGGTCTCCAAATCTGAGGAAGGACATTATTGCCATAGAGGGAGTGCAGAGAAGGTTCACCAGACTGATTCCTGGGATGTCAGGACTGTCTTATGAAGAAAGACTGGATAGACTTGGTTTATACTCTCTAGAATTTAGGAGATTGAGAGGGGATCTTATAGAAACTTATAAAATTCTTAAGGGGTTGGACAGGCTAGATGCAGGAAGATTGCTCCCGATGTTGGGGAAGTCCAGGACAAGGGGTCACAGCTTAAGGATAAGGGGGAAATCCTTTAAAACCGAGATGAGAAGAACTTTTTTCACACAGAGAGTGGCGAATCTCTGGAACTCTCTGCCACAGAGGGTAGTCGAGGCCAGTTCATTGGCTATATTTAAGAGGGAGTTAGATGTGGCCCTTGTGGCTAAGGGGATCAGAGGGTATGGAGAGAAGGCAGGTACGGGATACTGAGTTGGATGATCAGCCATGATCATATTGAATGGCGGTGCAGGCTCGAAGGGCCGAATGGCCTACTCCTGCACCTAATTTCTATGTTTCTATGTTTCTATGTCAGAATCCTTCTTCAGAATGATGGAGTCGGGGACAGAAAGCTGGGAAGGAGATGGAGGGCAGACAAAGGCCTGACAGAAAGGGAGGTTAATTGGCAGATGGCTGGATATCCGGCTGTATACTCTGGCAGCCTACCTGATGGAGATGCTGCCCGCCCACTACTGTTGTGTCTGTATCCTGAGTTACAGGTCTGTCAGAGCAGTGGGGACCGAGTGACCTTTCACCCTGCAAACAGTGACACTCAATGGGAGCCGTGGGATGCTTCTGTGTGACTGGCAAGAGACTGCAGATCAGCCCATAGTCAATGCACACATACTGGGGACCTACAGAAAGAATGGTCACTCTTATAGCAGAGGACATCTAAAGCGAAATGCTGGAAATCCTCAGCAGGTCAGGCGGCATCTAGGTAGGTAGAGAGAGTGAGAGAGTCAGTCACGGATAATAGGGCACAGGCAGAAAACTGGGATAGTCAAAGTCAATGTTGCGAAGGATGCAGTGAGTCCCTGTAACTACCCATCGCATCCAGACTCTGGCCCTGGACTTGTGCGCTTTTATAATGAGGTCTGACAGAAGGTAATGAACAACACCTCACCTGACTGGGTAGGTTGTAGCCTGCAGCATTCGGTACTGAAGTCAACAGTTCCAAGTAACCTGAGCTCTGTGACACAGCTGCCTGGTTTAGAACAGGTTGTTTCAGTGTTCATTCTCTTCTTAACTACCTTTGTTAATCCATCAATCAACTGCCTCTGGCTTTGCGCTCTCCACCCACCCTCTCTCCCCTCTCTCTCCCTCTCTCTCCCTCTCTCTCCTCTCTCCCCTCTCTCCCCTCCTCCCCCCCCCTCTCACCCCCTCTCATCCCCTTTCTCTACCTCTTCTCTCCCCACTCTTGCTCTCACCTCTCTCCACCCACTCTCACTCTATCTCTCTGCTCTCTCCACCTAAAGTCAACCCGTTTCCTGCCTAACCCAGTTAGAGTGACATAGCAGGGGAACGGGGCCTTGACCAAGTCGCCTCTTCTAAAGTAGGACCATTTTCTCGTAGATAGACACAAAGTGCTGGGGTAACTCAGCAGGTCAGGCAGCATATTTGGAGAAAACGTATAAGTGATGTTTCGGCTCGGGATCTATCTTCAGACTGATCCCGACCCGAAACATCACCCATCCTTTTTCTCCAGAGATGTTTCTCCCCACAGATGTTCTTGGCCATCAGCTGGAACAGCTGAATATCAATCAATATCAATCAATCAATATTTATTCCATGTCATTTCATCCACAGTGAGGATCAAACGAATCTCCGTTTCTACAGCCATACAAACAAAACAAATCATACAAGACACACAAACAATTCAATTCACACAAACATCATGGAACACAACACACCATGGAAAATTTACAGGGATGTTGACAGGATTCGAGGGCCTGAACTATACGGAGACGTGGGGCATGCTAGGACTTTATTCTTTGCAGTGCAGGAGGATGAGGGGTGATCTTATAGAGGCGAATAAAATCATGAGGGGAATAGATAGGTCTTTTCCCAGGGAAGGGGAATCAAGAACCAGAGGGTAAAGATTTAAGGTGAGGGGGAAAAACCTAAGGGGCATCTTTATCGATCAGAGGGCAGTGGTTATATGAAGCTAGCTGCCAGAGGAGATAGTTGCAACAGGTAAAATGACAACATTTTAAAAACACAGTTGGACAGGTATACGGATATGAAAGGTTTAGAGGCGTGGACAAATAGAACTAGCTTTGGTGGGACGGTGGATGTTGGTCCAACTCACCTGTTTCGTTGCTGCATGGCTGTACAGGGTGTTCCATAAATGCCAGCAGCGTCTGGAGTGGGCACGTGTCGAGTTAATACAATTCTCCGCTCCATTCACAGACTGCCCCAATTGTAACTCACAGAGATCCAGGATCGTGTGATAACTTCAGATATTTATAAATGCTTCGTGTATGAAAATAGTTGAACCTGTTCCCTTGTGCTGAATGAGCAGAATGTGTTCATGACCGTTTATAAGCTGTAATGGATGCAAACCGATCTCTGTGAAGAATTAGTGTATCTTTTCCTGAATTATTTTAAAATTACTGGTTTTTAGAATTGTTTTTTATTATATGTCATTTTTTTGTCCTGCCTGTATAGATTTATATTTGGGATTCTGTAAAATGTTGAAAGTATTGATTAAAATAACAAAGGGTTTCCTAATTACTGATGTGTTGTTTGAGAATTCTTAAATGGAGAGGAGTGGAGAGGAGATCGGGTGAGGTTGGGGCAGGAGAGGTTTGTGGTGGAAGGAGGTGGGCTGTGGTGGGGGGGGGGGATGAGTGGGGAGGGGGGGAGGGGTGAATGGAGAGGGGAGGATTAGTAGGGAGGGGAGGGTTGTGGTGGGGTGGGGAGGGGAGATAGGTCGAGAGGGAAAGATAGATCAGCCATCATTGAATGGCGGCGTAGACTTGATGGGCAGAATGGCCCAATTCTGCACCTATGACATAACTTTATAATGGGCCTGTTTAGATGCAGCGAGTGAGAACGCCATCGTCCCGTTGCCGGTACATGTGAACATTTTAAAGTCTTGCCAGTCGCTTTGTCATCTGCGGCTGAAATCTATGAAACTTTAAAACGCTCAGACGAGATCAGTTGCCGACCATTTATTTGGGGGACCGGGGTGGGATAGGGGGATCGTCCACTGGAGCCCTGATCACAGGAGCCCAGTTATGAAGGCAAACGGGGTGAGAGGAACGGTGGACACGGGGCCGGCGTCGGACGGAATGAAGACCTTTGGACACGGGAGCACTGGGAAGTGTTTTGGGAAGGAGCCGGTTCATGAGCAATTAGATCCTCTGTGCAGCAGTCGCAGTCTTTACTCTTCGTTTGGCCCACACTCCGGTCAGATGCATCTCGCCGACTGTGGCCGGGACTCCGTCCGCTGGATTCCAAGGGCGAATCCATGTAAACACTCCCCGTAATTACATTCGTTGGACTCCGGTCTTCTACTGGGGAAGGTGGGCCGATCCTTTCCCCGAGGTGCAGGTCCGCACTCTACAGCCACCCCTCACTGAACATAAGGTCATAAGTGACAGACAAGGGGTCACAGTTTGAGGATAATGGGGATGTCTTTTCGGACCGAGATGAGAAAATCATTTTTCACACAGAGAGTGGTGAATCTGTGGAATTCTCTGCCACAGCGGGTGGTTGAGGCCAGTTCATTGGCTATATTTAAGAGGGAGTTAGATGTAGCCCTTGTGGCTAAAGGGATCAGGGGGTATGGAGAGATGGCAGGTACAGAATACTGAGTTGTATGATCAGCCATGATCATATCGAAGGGCCGAATGGCCTACTCCTGCATCTATTTTCTATGTTTCTATGACAGAAGCAGAATTAGGCTATTCGGCCCATCGTTCACCCCGCCATTCAATAATGGCTGATCTATCTCTCCCTCCTAACCCCATTCTCCTGCCATTCTCCCCATAATTACTAATCAAGAAAATATCTCTGCCTTCAAAACACACACTGACTTGGCCCCCATGGCCTTCTGTGGCAAAGAATTCCACAGATTCACCACACTGAACGCGACTCGTCCCGCACTCACAGTGAAGACCCAGACGAGGCCGTGAACGCATTCACACACCGGTGGTCACTGTGCGAGTCTGTGGGCCTGCAGTCCATGTCTATAGCTGTATCATCAGCTGCAAGCTGACGACCAGGAGGCGATACAAGCAACTGCAGGCGTGAAACCCTGACAAAACAAGTCACAAAGTGCAGGAGGAACTCAGGCAGCGTTTGGGGAGGGGGTGGACAGGGAATATTTCGGGTCGGGATCCTTCTTCAAACTAAAATGAAGGAAAGAGAGGCGTCAACGATGGACTGTCGGAAGAGCGAGGGCAGGTTGGAAACAGGGAACTGCAGATGCTAGTCTGCACAAAAAGACACAAAGTGTTGGAGTAACTCGGCAGGTCAGGCAGCTTCTTTGGAGGATAGGGGTAGGTGACGTTTCAATCTGAAGAGTGTCCCGACCCCGAAATGTCACCTATCCATGTTCCCCAGATATTTTGCCTGACCCGCTGAATTACTCCAGCACTCTGTGAAACGTCACCTATCCATGTTCTCCACAGATGTTGCCTGACCCGCTGAGTTACTCCAGCACTCTGTGAAACGTCAAGTCAAGACAAGTCAATTTCATTTCTATAGCACATTTAAAAACAACTCTCGTTGACCAAAGTGCTTCACATTAGTGCAGGTATTCACGTGCTACAAACAGTGGTACATAGATCAACAATACATACATAAATACATACACACAGCGCTCCTTCAGAGGACCTCAAGAAAGGCTTGAGAGTAGAAATAAGTTTTAAGTCTAGACTTAAACGAGTTGATGGAGGGGGCAGTTCTGATGGGAAGAGGGATGCTGTTCCACAGTCTAGGAGCTGCGACCGCAAAGGCACGGTTGCCCCTGAGCTTATGCCTAGACCGCGGGATGGTCAGTAACCCCAAGTCGGCCGATCTGAGGGACCTGGAGGTGGTGTGGTGGGTAAGCAGACTTTTGATATAGGTGGGGGAAAGCCCGTTAAGCGCTTTGTAAACAAAAATAAGGAGCTTGAAATTGATTCTGAACCGCACAGGGAGCCAGTGGAGAGAGGCCAGAATCGGGGTGATGTGGTCCATTTTTCGGGTGCCCGTCAGCAGTCTCTCTGCGGCGTTTTGGACCAGTTGCAGGCGGGGCAGGGATGATTGGCTGATGCCAGTGTAAAGGGAGTTGCAGTAATCTAGGCGGGAGGAGATACATGAGTGGATGACCTTTTCGAGATTGTCAAATTGGAGGAAAGGTTTTATTTCAGCTACGGTCCGAAGCTGGAAGAAGCTAGCTTTTACCACGGCATTGACTTGTTTGTCAAATTTCAACGCAGTCAAAGATCACGCCAAGGTTTTTGACGTGAGGTTTGAGTAATGAGGTTAGGCTTGCAAGGCTGCCTGCTATCGTTTTGGTCGAGTCCGATGGGCCGAGAAGGATGACCTCAGACTTACCCTCGTTTAGTTGGAGGAAGTTCTGGGCCATCCAACACTTTATATTCTCGAGGCAGTGGAAAAGGCTCAGTAGATTCGATCGGTTGTTGGGTTTCAGGGGGAGATAGGGTTATGTATCGTCTGCATAGCAGTGGAAAGAAATGCCGTGCCTTTGAATGACTTGGCCTAAGGGGAGCATATACAGGGAGAAGAGAATGGGGCCTATGATGGAGCCTTGCGGAACCCCGCAGCAAAGGCTAGCTGGGGAGGAGAAAGAGTTGCCTATGTTAGTAGAGAAACTCCTACCTTTGACGAAGGAGATGAACCAGCTCAGGGCAGTGCCATCAGTACCAACTCCGTACCGGAGACGGTCAATTAGGATGGTGTGGTCGACTGTATCAAATGCTGCGCTGAGGTCGAGAAGGAGCAGGATTGCACAGTCGCGCGAGTCAATGGTGAGAAGTCGGATAAAATGACCCTTGGGAATGGGAATTATCTACAGGCCCCCAAACAGTAGCCTGGATATAGGGTGCTAGTTGAATCAAGAGTTAAAATTGACATGTCGCAAAGTTAATGCTACGGTTGTTATGGGAGATTTCAACATACAGGTAGACTGGGAAAATCAGGTTGGTACTGGACCCCAAGAAAGAAAGTTTGTGTAGTGTCTCCGTGATGGAACTCCCCGTTGCATTGCAACCTTGTGGTGCTCGGGGAGCTTGTGTGTCTCAGTGACCCCTAGAGATATGCCAGTGGGAGATTCGTCTCCTGTTAGGGTCGCCCATGCTGGACAGGTCGAAGGGTAGAGGCGAGACGAAGAGCGATCCACTGGTCCTCCAGGTTGGGGGTTGAGCACAGGGCTAACTACCCTGTCTCGCAAAACAAATATGTTTCGGAAACAGCAGCTGAAGGAATCAACACTACTGGGCGTGATGGACAGGAGTGGAGGACCTTCTTTGCTGCCCTACATGCCAAGAGGCATAATAGGCATAAGTAAGTAAGTAAGTCCGTGATGGATTCATAGGGCAGGTTGTACTGGAGCCTACCAGGGAGCAAGAAATTCTGGATTTAGTGTTGTGTAATGAACCTGATTAGATAAAGGAACTCGAGGTAAAGGAGCCATTAGGCGGTAATGACCATAATATGATCTTTTAATCTACAATTTGAGAGTGAGAAGGGAAAATCGGAAGTGTTAGTATTATAATTGAACAAAGGGGACTATGGAGCCGTAAGGGGGGAGCTGGCCAATTGGAAACTGGAAAGATACCCCAGCAGGGATGACAGTGGAACAACAATGGCAGGTATTTCTGGGAATAACTCTGTAGGTGCAGGATCAGTTCATTCCAAAGAGGAAGAAAGATTCCAAGGGGAGTAAGGGGCGACCGTGGCTGACAAGGGAAGTCGGGGACAGTATAAAAATAAAATAGAAGTATAACCTAGCAAAAATGAGCGGGAAGCAAGAGGATTGCGGAACTTTTAAAGAACAACAGAAGATAATCAAAAAGGCAAAACGGGGAGAAAAGATGAGGTACGAAGGTAAACTAGCCAAGAATATAAAGGAAAATAGTAAAAGCTTCATAAGGTATGTGAAGAGGAAAAAAATAGATAAGACCAATGTTGGACCATTCTAGACTGAAACAGGTGAAAGTATTATGGGAAACAAGGAAACGGCAGATGAGTTGAACAGGTACTTTGGATCCACCAAGGAAGACACAAACAATCTCCCCGATGTACTAGTGGCCAGAGGATCTAGGGTGACGGAGGAACTGAAGGAAATTCGCATTTGGCAGGATATGGTGTTGGGTGGACTGAAGGCTGGTAAATCCCCAGGGCCCGATGGTCTGCATCCCAGGGTACTTAAGGAAGTGGCTCCAGAAATCGTGGACGCATTGGTGATCATTTTCCAATGTTCTTCAGATTCAGGATCGGTTCCTGTGGATTGGAGAGTAGCTAATGTTCTACCACTTTTTAAGAAAGGCGGGAGAGAGAAAACAGGGAATTATAGACCAGTTAGATAGACATCGGTGGTGGAGGATGTAACTAGGAAAATGGACAAGGGAAAGCCAGTGGATGTAGTGTACCTGGACTTTCAGAAAGCATTTGATAAGATCCCACATAGGAGATTAGTGAGCAAAATTAGAGTATATAGTATTGGGGTTAGGGTACTGACATGGATAGAAAATTGGTTGGGAGACAGGAAACAAAATGTAGGGATTAACATGTACCTTTCAGAATGGCTAGTGGTGTACCTCAAGGCTCGGTGCTGGGACCGCAGCTATTTACAATATATATTAATGATTTAGATGAAGGGATTTAAAGTAACGTTGGCAGATTTGCAGATGCCACAAAGTATGAGGAGGATGCTATGAGAATGCTGGGTGACTTGGACAGGTTGGCGGAGTGGGCAGATGCATGGCAGATGCACTTTAATGTGGATAAATGTGAGGTTATCTACTTTGGTGGCAAAAACAGGATGGCCGATTATTATCTGAATGATGTCAAATTGGGAAAAGGGGATGTACAACGAGATCTGGGGGGCCCTTGTTCCTCAGTGAATGAAAGTAAGCAAGCAGATACAGCAGGCGGTGAAGAAAGCGAATGGCATGTTGACCTTCATAACAAGAGGAATTGAGGATAGGTACAAAGAGGCCCTTCTGCAGTTGTACAGGGCCCTAGTGAGACCACACCTGGAGTATTTTTGATTGGAGAAAGGCTAACTTTGAGAAGATGCGAAAGGATTTAAAAGGAGTGAATTGGGACATTTTGTTTTACGGGAAGGATGTAGAAGAGAAATGGAGGACAGATAAAGGTGACATTTTAAGAGTACAGAATATTTATGTCCCTGTTCGGTTGAAAGGAAATAGTAAAGATTGGAAAGAGCCATGGTTTTCAATGGAAATTGGACACGGTTTGGAAAAAGTGGGAGATCTACAAAAAATATAGGCTGCATGGAGTAAATGAGGTGCTTGAGGAGTATAAATAATGTAAAAAGAATCTTTAGAAATAAATTAGAAACGCTAAAAGAAAATATGAGGTTGCTTTGACAAGTAAGGTGAAAATAAATTCAAAGGGTTTCTACAGCTATATTAATAGCAAAAGGATAACGAGGGATAAAATTGGTCCATTGCAGTCAGAGTGGACAGCTATCCGCAGAGCAAAAAGAGATGGGGTAGATAATGAACAATTTATTTTCTTCGGTATTCACCAAGGAGAAGGATATTGAATTATGTGAGGTAAGGGAAACAAGTAGAGTAGCTATGGAAATTATGAGATTCAAAGAAGAGGAAGTACTGACACTTTTGTAAAATATAAAAGTGGATAAGTCTCCAGGTCCTGACAGGATATTCCCTAGGACATTGAGGGAAGTTAGTGTAGAAATTGCAGGGCCTATGACAGATATATTTCAAATATCATTCGAAACGGGAATAGTGCCGGAGGATTAGCGTACTGCGCATGTTGTTCCATTGTTTAAAAAGGGTTCTAAGAGTAAACCTTGCAATTATAGACCTGTTAGTTTGACGTCAGTGGTGGGCAAATTAATGGAAAGGATACTTAGAGATAATATATATATAATCATCTGGATAAACAGGGTCTGATTAGGAACAGTCAACATTGATTTGTGCCTGGAGGTCATGTTTGACTAATCTTCTTGCATTTTTTGAAGAGGTTACTAGGGAAATTAATGAGGGTAAAGCAGTGGATGTTGTCTATATGGACTTCAGTAAGGCCTTTGACAAGGTTCCTCGTGGAAGGTTGATTAAGAAGGTTCAATTGTTGGGTATTAATGGTGGAGTAGCAAGATTGATTCAACAGTGGCTGAATGGGAGATGCCAGAGAGTAATGGTGGATGGCTGTTTGTCAGGTTGGAGGCCGGTGACTGGTGGGGTGCCTCAGGGATCTCTGTTGTTTGTCATGTACATCAATGATCTGGATGATGGTGTGGTAAATTGGATTAGTTAGTATTCAGATGATACTAAGATAGGTGGCGTTGTGGATAATGAAGTGGATTTTCAAAGTCTTCAGAGAGAATTAGGCCATTTGGAAGAGTGGTCTGAAGGATGGCAGATGGAGTTTAATGCTGATAAGTGTAAGGTGCTACATCTTGGCAGGACAAATCAAAATAGGACGTACATGGTAAATGGTAGCGAATTGAGGAATGCAGTTGAACAGAGGGATCTAGGAATAACTGTGCATAGTTCCCTGAAGGTGGAATCTCATGTGGATAGGGTGGTAAAGAAAGCTTTTGGTGTGCTGGCCTTTATAAATCAGAGCATTGAGTATAGAAGTTGGGATGTAATGTTAAAATTGTACAAGGCATTGGTGAGGCCAATTCTGGAGTATGGTATACAATTTTGGTCGCCCAATTATAGGAATGATGTCAACAAAATAGAGAGAGTACAGAGGAGATTTACTAGAATGTTGCCTGGGTTTCAGCAACTAAGTTACAGAGAAAAGTTGAACAAGTTAGGTCTTTATTCTTTGGAGCGCAGAAGGTTAAGGGGGGACTTGATAGAGGTCTTTAAAATGATGAGAGCGATAGACATAGTTGACGTGGATAAGCTTTTCCCATTGAGAATAGGGAAGATTCAAACAAGAGGACCTGACTTGAGAATTAAGGGACATAAGTTTAGGGGTAACATGAGGGGGAACTTCTTTACTCAGAGAGTGGTAGCTGTGTGGAATGAGCTTCCAGTGGAAGTGGTGGAGGCAGGTTCGATTTTATCATTTAAAATAAATTGGATAGGTATATGGACGGGAAAGGAATGGAGGGTTATGGTCTGAGTGCAGGTAGATGGGACTAGGTGAAAATGAGTATTCGGCATGGACTTGAAGGGCCGAGATGGCCTGTTTTCAGTGCTGTAATTGTTATATGGTTATATGGTATTGTGTGCAGTTTTGGTGCCCACATTTGAGGAAGGACATTCTTGCTATTGAGGGAGTTCAGCGTAGGTTCGCGAGGTTAACTCCCGGGATGGCGCGCCTGTCATATGTTGATAGAATGGAGCGCCTTGACTTGTATACTCTGGAATTTGGAAGGAAAAGAGGGGATCTTATTGAAACATATAAGATTATTAACGGATTGGACACGCTAGAGGCAGGAAACATGTTCCAGATGTTGGGGGTCCAGAACCAGGGGCTACACTTTAAGAATAAGGGGCAAACCATTTAGAACCGAGAGGAGGAAACACTTTTTCACACAGAGGGTTGTGAATATGTGGAATTCTCCGCATCGAAGGCAGTGGAGTCCAATTCTCTGGATGCTTTCAAGGGAGAATTAGATAGAGTACTTAAATATAGCAGAGTCAGCTATAGGGGAGAAGGCAGGAACGGGGTACTGATTGGGGACGATCAGCTATGATCACATTGAATGGCGGTGCTAGCTCGAAGGGCCGAATGGTCCACTCCTGCACCTTTTGTCTATTGTCTATTGTCAGCCAGATAGTTCCAATATCAAGTTCAAGATATAAGCGTACCTCCGTGGAGTAAAAACTCACTGCGTTGACTCACCTTAACCCTGTGACACCGCTCCCCACGGGAAACACGTTAGACCATAGGAGCTGTGATTTCCACTCATTGTGGGGCGGGGCCGTGTGGGGGAGGGAGGGGTTGAGTCTGTGACAGGAAGCTTCTGGCACAAACTGCGGTCTTGTCGTTGAGCGGAGGCGGCGTTGACTCACCGGGATTAGCAGGGAGGGTGGATCGTGGAGGGTGGAGAGGGAAGTGTCATCACACACAGGCAGATAGATACCTGAGAGATAACAGTAGGTGGGGGGTCGGTGCAGCAGGCGAGGGCGATTGACACGGGCGCGGCCGTGTTATTCCAGTTAGTCCAGGCCATCGCAGGTTAAGTCAGTCTAACAACTGTCCGGGGGGGGGGGGGGGGGGGGGGGGGGGGGGGGGGGGGGGGATAGGTGCCTGTAAGAACCGGCCCGAATTGAGATAGGGCCGGAGATGTAGATCATTCTGAAGAAGGGGAGCCGAACCCTCGCCTATCCAGTTCTCCAGAGGCACTGCCTGACCCGCTGAGTTACTCCAGCACCCTGTGACTTGTTTTTTTTTTTACCGGTGATGGATTGGGCAGGGTGTCAGCTGGGTCAAGGCGGGGACTGAGGGTTCGGTTTTCAACACAGAGGGTAGGAACACGGAACTGCGGCAGCTGATGCACACAAGAAGAAACAGACGGTGTTATTCCAGTCTAATGCAACCCCACTTTTTAAAAAGGGAGGGAGAGAGAAAACGGGGAATTACAGACCAGTTAGTCTAACATCCGTGGTGGGGGAAATTCTGGAGTCAGTTATTAAAGATGGGATAGCAGCACATTTGGAAAGTGGTGAATTCATTGGACAAATCAGCTTGGATTTATGAAAGGTAAATCATGTCTGACGAATCTTATAGAATTTTTCGAGGATGTAACTAGTAGAGTGAATAAGGGAGAATCAGTGGATGTGTTATTTCTGGACTTTCAGAAGGCTTTCGACAATGTCCCACATAAGAGATTAGTATACAAACTTAAAGCACACGGTATTGGGGGTTCAGTATTGATGTGGATAGAGAACTGGCTGGCAGACAGGAAGCAAAGTGTAGGAGTAAACGGGTCCTTTTCACAATGGCAGGCAGTGACTAGTGGGGTACCGCAAGGCTCAGTGCTGGGACCCCAGCTATTTACAATATATATTAATGATCTGGATGAGGGAATTGAATGCAACATCTCCAAGTTTGCGGATTACACGAAGCTGGGGGGCAGTGTTAGCTGTGAGGAGGGTCCTAGGAGGCTGCAAGGTGACTTGGATTGGTTGGGTGAGTGGGCAACTGCATGGCAGATGCAGTATAATGTGGATAAATGTGAGGTTATCCACTTTGGTGGCAAAAACAGGAAAGTAGACTATTATCTGAATGGTGGCCGATTAGGAAAAGGGGAGATGCAACGAGACATGGGTGTCATCGTACACCAGTCATTGAAAGTAGAAATGCAGGTGCAGCAGGCAGTGAAGAAAGCGAATGGTATGTTAGCATTCATAGCAAAATGATTTGTGTGTTAGAGCAGGGAGGTTCTACTGCAGTTGTATAGGGTCTTGGTGAGACCACACCTGGAGTATTGCGTACAGTTTTGGTCTCCTAATCTGAGGAAATACATTCTTGCCATGGAGGGAGTACGGAGAAGGTTCACCAGACTGATTTCTAGGATGGCAGGACTTTCATATGAAGAAAGACTGGATAGACTCGGTTTGTACTCGCTAGAATTTAGAAGATTGAGTGGGGATCTTATAGAAACTTACAAAATTCTTAAGGGGTTGGACAGGCTAGATGCAGGAAGATTGTTCCCGATGTTGGGGAAGTCCAGAACAAGGGGTCACAGTTTAAGGATAAGGGGGAAAACTTTTAGGACCGAGATGAAGAAAACATTTTTCACACAGAGAGTGGTGAATCTCTGGAATTCTCTGCCAGCAGAAGGTAGTTGAGGCCAGTTCATTGGCTATATTTAAGAGGGAGTTAGATGTGGCCCTTGTGGCTAAAGGAATCAGGGGGTATGGAGAGAAGGCAGGTACAGGATACTGAGTTGGATGATCAGCCATGATCATATTGAATGGCGGTGCAGGCTCGAAGAGCCGAATGGCCTACTCCTGCACCTGTTTTCTATGTTTCTATGTTAGAGTATGTATACTCACAATCGGAAGAAGCTGCCAAAGAAGATAGTTGAGGCTGGGGATATAACACGATTAAAAATACATCTTGACAGGTACATGGATAGGAAAGGTTCAGCGGGAAAAGGCGCTGGCAAACGGACCCAAATGAATAATTTGGAAACACAGGGCACTGCAAATGCCAGTAACAAAATAAGACAAAGTGCTGGAGTAACTCAGCAGGTCAGGCAACATCTCTGGAGAACATGGATAAGACGTTTCAGGTCGGCACGGCACCAACCCATATTCTCCAGAGCTGCTGTCTGACCAGCTGAGTTACTCCAGTACTTTGTGTCTTTTGTCGTCGGCGTTGATGAGCTGGGCCGAAGGACCTGTTTTGTGCTGGACCGATCTGCAACTCTTGACTCCAAGTTGTAGGTGGTTTAAGGTGCAATACTGCCGCACGCTGGGCAGAGCTGGTATTACATTACTAACTGTGTCCGCGGGTGGGAATCGCTCCACTGAAGAGACAAGGTAATTTCACTCTTCTTCCAACCCATGACCACAACCCCCCGAAAGTTCAACACAACTCGCAGCAGGAAGTGTGAGGTGTTGCATTTTGGAAAGTGAAACATGCGCAGGACTCCAAGCGCCGAATTGTAGCGCTGATAAATCTAGGACGCGGACACTGAACTGATTGGGTCCGGATTCATTTTAATCACCTATTTGATCAATTTAATTTCTAACATACCCCGCCATGACGGGACCGGCTCGCCCCTGGGGCCATCATGTGGAGTGGACACAGAGGGTGAAACCACTGTAGTTCTCCCAGAAGTGGCAGGCGCTGGGGAAGTCATTGTTCATCCACAGGCCTTTTAAGCGCCTGACCGCGTGGACCATGTAGTTGGACGGGACGTTGGAGCAGATGAAGTTGACAACTACTCTGGCGTTACTCCAGCCGTCCTTGTCCTGCATCAACTGGCCGATCTGTGCCTCGTCTATGGGCTTTGGGTCGATGGAGTAAGACACAACCACGTTGACGTTATTGAGCCGGAAAAAATGAAAGCGGTTTGGGCCATCCGCACAGTGATTGTCAAAGCCCCCGACTGGATCATAGACGCGCACTGACCAGCGGACCCAGTCGTATTTCTTCACTAGTCCCTCCAGGATAAAGCTGATGCACCCCTTGTTATCTCTCTCCCTCTTGTCCTGCACCATCCTCTCGACATCTATCTCTGCCTGCTGCGCAAACTCGCTAACGCACCGATCTACCATGGATATCCTTTTGGCTTCTACTTGCGCCAGTTTCTGGTTCCACTCTCTCTTCAACGCCTCCACGGGGGAGGGGGGGGGGGGGGGGGGGGGGGGGGGGGGGGGGGAGGATGTGGAGTGATGGGATGATGATATTGTGTTCAGTTCTGCGCACCATGTTATAGGAAATATAATGTCAAGCTAGAAAGGGTACAGAGTAGTTTTTCGAGGACGTTGCCAGGACTAGAGTGTGTGCGCTAGAGGGAGAGGTTAAGTGGGCTGGGACTATTGCTTGGAGTGAAGGAGGATGATGGGTGATCTTAGAGAGCTGAATAAAATCATGAGAGGAATAGATTGGGTAGTGCACAGAGTCTCTTGCACAGAGTTAGTTAAGTTTGGCGATACAGCGCGGAAACAGGCCCTTCGGCCCATCGACTCCGCGCCGACCAGCGACCCCCGCAACCTAACACTATGCTACACACACTAGGGACAATTTACGCATATACCAAGCCAATTAACCTACAAACCTGTACGTCTTTGGAGTGTTGGAGGAAAACGATGATCTCGGAGAAAACCCACTCGGTCACGGGGGGAGAACGTACAGACTCCGTACAGACAGCACCCGTAGTCGGGATCGAACTGGGGTCTCGGGCGCTGCATTCGCTGTAAGACGACAACTCTACCGCTGCGCCACCGTGACTCTGGCTGCTACAAATGCGAGAAGTGCATCCAGGTACAGCTCCTGAAGGACCGTGTTGGGGAACTGGAGAAGCAAGTGGATGACCTCCGGTTCGTACGAGAAACGCAGTCGTTATTCGACAAGTCCTACAGTACGATTGTTACACCTAAGGTACTAGAAGAGAGAAGGTGGGAGACAGTGAGAAAGGGAGGGAAGCATGGAATGCCAACGTCCCCGGGTGGTGTACCTCTTGTGTACAGGTTCACCCGCTTAGAAGCTGTTGGGACAGAAGACGTGTTTACACTGAGCGGCGGACTGGCTTGCGATGCGAATAGGGCTGTTGAGCCAAAACCAAAAAGGCCTAAGGCAGGCAACGCCATTGTAGTGGGAGACTCCATTGTGAGAGGTACGGACAGGGGTTTCTGCGGCAACAGGCGGGATGCGAGGATGGTGTGCTGCCTTCCCGATGCCAGGATCCAGGACGTCACGGACAGAGTGCAGAAAATCCTCAAGGGCGAAGGTGAACATCCGGAAGTGGTAGTGCATGTCGGCACAAACGATGTCGGATGAAGGGGATGAATATTCTGCTGCGTGACTTTAGAGAGCACGGAAAAATGTTGAAAAGCAGGACCTCCAGGGTTGTTATCTCCGGTTTGCTTCCAGTTCCTCGTGCTGGCGAGAGCAGGAACAGGGAGATACGGGACCTGAACGTGTGGCTGAGGAACTGGTGCACGGGGCAGGGATTTAGATTCTTAGATCACTGGGATCTGTTTTGGGGTAAGGGGGAACTGTACAAAAGGGACGGATTGCATCTTAACAGGTGTGGGACCAGCATTCTGGCAGGCAGGTTTGCCACTGCTACACGGGTGGTATTAAACTGAATAAGGGGGATGGGGTGTCGAATGGGATAGTGGAGGTTGGTGTTAAAGGGAAAGGGTTTCTTAAATGTGTGAGCGTAGAGACAGAGGGGTGTAAAATGAGGGTAGAAGCAATAGGTAGCAAGGTGAAAAGTAAAAGTGGCAGGCAGACAAAACCAGGGCAACAATCAAAAAGGGCCACTTTTCAACATAATTGTATAAGGGGTAAGAGTGTTGTAAAAACAAGCCTGAAGGCTTTGTGTCTCAATGCAAGGAGCATTCGTAATAAGGTGGATGAGTTGAATGTGCAGATAGCTATTAATGACTATGATATAGTTGGGATCACGGAGACATGGCTCCAGGGTGTCCAAGGCTGGGAGCTGAACATCCAGGGATATTCAATATTCAGGAGGGATAGAGAGAAAGGAAAAGGAGGTGTGGTAGCGTTGCTGATTAGAGAGGAGATTAATGCAATGGAAAGGAAGCACATTAGTTTGGAGGATGTGGAATCGGTATGGGTAGAGCTGCGAAACACTAAGGGGCAGAAAACGCTGGTGGGTGTTGTGTACAGGCCACCTAACAGTAGTAGTGAAGTTGGAGATGGTATCAAACAGGAAATTAGAAATGCGTGCGACAAAGGCAAAACAGTTATAAGGGGTGACTTCAATCTACATATAGATTGGGTGAATCAAATTGGCAGGGGTGCTGAGGAAGAGGATTTCTTGGAATGTATGCGGGATAGTTATCTAAATCAACATGTAGAGGAACCAACGAGAGAGCAGGCTATTTTAGACTGGGTATTGAGTAATGAGGAAGGGTTAGTTAGCAGTCTTGTTGTACGTGCCCCCTTGGGCAAGAGTGACCATAATATGGTTGAGTTCTTCATTAGGATGGAGAGTGACATTGTTAATTCAGAAACAATGGTTCTGAACTTAAAGAAAGGTAACTTTGAGGGTATGAGACGTGAATTGGCCAAGATTGACTGGCAATTAATTCTAAAAGGGTTGACGGTGGATATGCAATGGAAGGCATTTAAAGACTGCATGGATGAACTACAAAAATTGTTCATCCCAGTTTGGCAAAAGAATAAATCAGGGAAGGTAGTGCATCCGTGGATAACAAGGGAAATCAGGGATAGTATCAAAGCGAAGGATGATGCGTACAAATTAGCCAGAAAAAGCAGCCTACCAGAGGACTGGGAGAAATTCAGAGACCAGCAGAGGAGGACAAAGGCTTAATTAGGAAAGGAAAAATAGATTATGAAAGAAAACTGGCAGGGAACATAAAAACTGAAAAAGAAAGAGATTAGTTAAAACAAATGTAGGTCCCTTGCAGTCAGAAACAGGTGAGTTGATCATGGGGAACAAGGATATGGCGGACCAATTGAATAACTACTTTGGTTCCGTCTTCACTAAGGAAGACAGAAATAATCTGCCGGAAATAGCAGGGGACCGCGGGTCAAAGGAGTTGGAGTAATTGAGTGAAATCCAGGTTAGTCGGGAAGTGGTGTTGGGTAAATTGAATGGATTAAAGGCCGATAAATCCCCAGGGCCAGATAGGCTGCATCCCAGAGTACTTAAGGAAGTAGCTCCAGAAATAGTGGATGCATTAGTAATAATCTTTCAATACTCTTTAGATTCTGGAGTAGTTCCTGAGGATTGGCGGGTAGCAAACGTAACCCCACTTTTTAAGAAGGGAGGGAGAGAGAAAACGGGGAATTACAGACCAGTTAGTCTAACATCGGTAGTGGGGAAACTGCTAGAGTCAGTTATTAAAGATGGGATAGCAGCACATTTGGAAAGTGGTGAAATCATTGGACAAAGTCAGCAATGATTTACGAAAGGTAAATCATGTCTGACGAATCTTATAGAATTTTTCGAGGATGTAACTAGTAGCGTGGATAGGGGAGAACAAGTGGATGTGGTGTATCTGGACTTCCAGAAGGCTTTCGACAAGGTCCCACATAAGAGATTAGTATACAAACTTAAAGCACACGGCATTGGGGGTTCAGTATTGACGTGGATAGAGAACTGGCTGGCAAACAGGAAGCAAAGAGTAGAAGTAAACGGGTCCTTTTCACAATGGCAGGCAGTGACTAGTGGGGTACCGCAAGGCTCAGTGCTGGGACCCCAGCTATTTACAATATATATTAATGATCTGGATGAGGGAATTGAAGGCAATATCTCCAAGTTTGCGGATGACACTAAACTGGGTGGCAGTGTTAGATGTGAGGAGGATGCGAGGAGACTGCAGGGTGACTTGGATAGGCTGGGTGAGTGGGCAAATGTTTGGCAGATGCAGTATAATGTGGATAAATGTGAGGTTATCCATTTTGGTGGCAAAAACAGGAAAGCAGACTATTATCTAAATGGTGGCCGACTAGGAAAAGGGGAGATGCAGCGAGACCTGGGTGTCATGGTACACCAGTCATTGAAAGTAGGCATGCAGGTGCAGCAGGCAGTGAAGAAAGCGAATGGTATGTTAGCTTTCATGCAAAGGGATTTGAGTAAAGGAGCAGTGAGGTTCTACTGCAGTTGTACAGGGTCTTGGTGAGACCACACCTGGAGTATTGCGTACAGTTTTGGTCTCCAAATCTGAGGAAGGACATTATTGCCATAGAGGGAGTGCAGAGAAGGTTCACCAGACTGATTACTGGGATGTCAGGACTGTCTTATGAAGAAAGACTGGATAGACTTGGTTTATACTCTCTAGAATTTAGGAGATTGAGAGGGGATCTTATAGAAACTTGCAAAATTCTTAAGGGGTTGGACAGGCTAGATGCAGGAAGTTGCTCCCGATGTTGGGGAAGTCCAGGACAAGGGGTCACAGCTTAAGGATAAGGGGGAAATCCTTTAAAACCGAGATGAGAAGAACTTTTTTTCACACAGAGAGTGGTGAATCTCTGGAACTCTCTGCCACAGAGGGTAGTCGAGGCCAGTTCATTGGCTATATTTAAGAGGGAGTTAGATGTGGCCCTTGTGGCTAAGGGGATCAGAGGGTATGGAGAGAAGGCAGGTACGGGATACTGAGTTGGATGATCAGCCATGATCATATTGAATGGCGGTGCAGGCTCGAAGGGCCGAATGGCCTACTCCTGCGCCTAATTTCTATGTTTCTATGTTTCTATGTGACCGTGACCTGAGGACATCATTTGAAGGTGAAGGGGAAAGATTTAGTAGGAATCTGAGGGGTGGCTTTTTCACACAAAGAGTGGTGGGTGTATGGAACAAGCTGCCAGGGGAGGTATTTGAGGCAGGGACTATTCCAACGTTTAAGAAACAGTTAGACAGGTACACGGATAGGTCAGGTTTGGGGGGATATGGACCAAACGCGGGTCAGGTGGGAGGGGACTAGTGTAGGTGGGATATGTTGGCTGGTGTGAGCAAGTTAGGCCAAAGGGTCTGTTTCCACGCTGTATCACTCACTGACAGAGTGTTAAAGAAGGCGTACGATATACTTGCCTTCTCTGGTAACGCATTGAGTATTTGAGCCAGGAAGTTATATTGCAGCTTTATAAAAATTCGGTTCGGCTAGTCTATGGAGCATTGAGTTCAGTTCTTGTCGCCCTATTACAGGAAGGACGCGGAGGCTTTGGGGAGAGTGCAGAAGTTTATCAGGATGCTAAAAAAGCACACAGTGTTGGAGTAACTCAGCAGGTCAGATAGCATCTCGGGATGGATGGATGAGCGCCTTTTCGGTCAGGACCCTTCCTCTGAGCGTCGTGGATGAGAGATGATTGGGTAGAAATTTATAACATTGTGAGATATGGTAGAGTTTTTTCCCCCAGGATGGAAATATTAATTGCCAGATAGAATGTATTTGTGAGACGAGAAACGTTTAAAGGAGATGTGCAGGACAAGCTTTTTACACCCATAGTGAAAGGTGACCCGACGGCGCGGCCAGCAGTCGTGGTGGCCGGATTTACGATCGTGGCTTTTGAGACCACCTTGGCAGGCACGTGAGCGGGCAACTTGGACAGGTTGGGGGAGTGGGCAGAGATGGGAAATAGTGTGGCAGATTGTGGAGTCATGCATTTTGCTAGTAGGAATAAAGACAAACAATTTTCTAAATCGGGTGGGAATCCAGAAATCGGAGGTGCAAAGGGACTTGGGACTGTTGGTGCTGGATTCCCCAAAAATATAATCTGCAAGTCGAATCGATATCAAAGGAAACAAACCTGCTAGCATTTATTTCAAGAGGGCTAGAATACTAAAACAATGTTGAGGCTCTTTCAGGCGCTGGTAAAGTCGCATTTGGAATATCGAGAGGGTCCAGAGGAGGTTTACAAGAATGATCCCAGGAATGAGTAGGTTAACCTTTGATGAGTGTGTGTGTGGGTTAACCTATGATGAGCACTGGACCTGTACTCGCTGGAGTTTAGAAGAATGAGGGGGGACCTCACTGAAACATTCAGAATAGAAACGGCTTGGATAGAATGGATGTGGAGAGGTTATTTCCACGAGTGGGAGAGTCTAGGACTAGAGGCAATAGCCTCAGAATTCAAGGACGTTTTTTAAGGAAGGAGATGAGGAGACATTTCTTTCGTCAGGTGGTGGTGAATCTGTGGAATTATTTGCCACAGAAGGCTACGGAGGTCAAGTCGGTGGATATTTTTGAGGCAGAGAGCACCATATCTGAAGAAGGGTGTGCTGGCTCTGGAGAGGGTCCAGAGGAGGTTTACAAGAATGATCCCAGGAATGACCGTCGTGTTCAATACCTCCGGGCTGCGGGTCTGCGGAGCGGAGATGGCGGCGCCGATTTCAACATCGGGAGCCTGGGAGCTCCAAACCGGAGCGGTCTTGTCGACTTCGGAAGCCGCGGTCTCCAACTAGAAAGCGGCCGTTCCACGTGGCCCAGCCGCTGAGTGGACTCTCCCGACGCCGGGTCAACACCACCCAGTGAGAACGGCCAGGAACATCGGGCCTCCATAGAGGCAATTGCGGTGGCCTCAATAGGCCTGACTTTGGGGTGAACTTGGGGTGGGGACTGGACATTATGCCTTTCCCCACAGTGGTAACCACTGTGGGGGGATGAGTTTTTTTTGTCTGTAATGTAATCCTGTTAGTCTTTGTCTAAGATGGCTGCCGTGAAGTGAGAGTGGACGCTGGCGCGCTTTAGCTGCCGCTGCTCCCTCTTCACATTGTGTTTTTGATTTTCTGTTTTTAGACTGAATTCTGTTTTTAGATTCTGTCTCTGTGATGTCGTTATCATTTATTTTACTCTGATTATATGTTTATATTCCTGTTAATCTATGTAAGGTGTCCTTGTGATGTCTGAAAGTAGTCCAATAAATACAATTTATTATTATTATTATTATAACCTATGATGAGTGTGTGTGTGGGTTAACCTATGATGAGCACTGGGCCTGTACTCGCTGGAGTTTAGAAGAATGAGAGGGGACCTCATTGAAACATACAGAATAGAAACGGCTTGGATAGAATGGATGTGGAGAGGGTATTTAAGGAAGGAGATGAGGGGACATTTCTTTCGTCAGGTGGTGGTGAATCTGTGGAATTATTTGCCACAGAAGGCTACGGAGGTCAAGTCGGTGGATATTTTTGAGGCAGAGAGAGATGGATTCTTGATTAGTACGGGTGTCCGAGGTTATGGGGAGAAGACAGAGAATGGGGTTAGGTGGGAGAGATAGATCAGCCATGGTTGAGTGACGGAATAGACTAAATGAACCGAATTTCAGGGGGGATGACGGGGAACTCTGATTTCTGGATTTGCTTGGATTCACCCAGAGGTGATGGTAATGTCGGCTGTTTCCACACGGAACCTCCACCGGGTAACCCGCCCATTTGATGAGGCATCAGAACATTTTTGTAACGATGTCGTTACCTCCAGCTCGGACACCCATTTTTGTTAACTAATAATGGTAGAGATGTATGGATCTGATCCGCTCTGTCAGTGGACTGTTCGCACCCTCTCTCCCGTCTTTATCACCTCTTCCCCAGCCAGCAATGGACCATTGTGGGCTAAACCCTTCATTGGTCATCTGTTACCGGCCCCAGCATGTGTTAGTCTTTACCAACCTCCGGTCCCCCCCCCCCCCACCCCCTCCCCCCCTCCCCGACTCTACTTTCAATCTGAAGAAGGGTCTCGACCTGAAACGTCACCTGTTCCCTTTTTCTCCAGTGATGCTGCCTGACCCGCTGAGATACTCCAGCACTCTGTGTCCATCTTCTGTATAAACCAGCATCTGCAGTTCCTTCCTACACACGTTCACCCCCCGCCCTCCCAATATATTCCATGGATATGGAGTACCAAGTTTACATATCCGTTGTGCTGCTGCAAGTAAGAATGTCATTGTTCCTTTCGGCAATAAAACACTCTTGAAAGTTGAGGCGAAGAGGCGGAGGGAAGTACAATTACAACGTGTCCAGGGAGATGGGACTGGTACTTAGATGGGAAATGTGGTGAGGGGTCTGATCTAATTCGGACAAATGGGATTGGCCTTGACGGGCATGAAGTCAGCATGGACAGGTTGGGCCTAAATGACTGGTTTCCGCGCTGTACGGGTGGACAGTGGACAGGGTGTTCCGATCGAAGGGATGCGTGAGGAAAAGGGACGTCGAATTCACCCGAAGGGGAGGGTGGAGTTGGAGGGCGCCGTTTAGTCGGTGATGTCCTGGAATACCTGTCGCTGAGGAAGGGGTTGGTGCGAGGTGAAAGTGCGGGAAATATGCTACTAAAACGGAAAGAACGCAGAGAAGATTCTTGAGGATGTTGCTAGGACTCGAGGGCCTGAGCTATAGGGAGAGATTGGGCAGGGTAAGACTTTATTCCTTGGGGCGCAGGAGGCTGAGGGGCGATGCAATATGACGTCGGGTTATGGTTCCATAGAAAACAGAAGATAGACACAAAACGCTGCAGTAACTCAGCGGGACAGGCAGCATCTCTGGAGCAAAGGAATAGGTGACATTGTTTTGTATTATTATATATTATCCCTTTGTTATTCCGTTTGCAGGATTTTACGCTGCAGCAAGCACGAATTATCAGGGTTCCGTTGTGGTTACAAATGACAATTAAACACTTGGCTCGTGATTCGAATTTATTGAACTGATTACCATGTACATCGTATATATTTTCACAGAACCGATTAATCATTTTAAGCACAGCCAAGCAATGACAACGATTTATCTACAAGGATAAATGGGCATCAGAAGACCCCGCTGCCGGTGGCCATTGTGTTGTTTGCCGGGTAGCGGCGGCTGAGTGCAGGAGGGGCTCAGCGGACGGTCAGTAAACTGGGGAAGCGGCTGCTCACCGGTTGCACACCGACCTTTGATTGGACTCTAAGCGCCGAATTGTAACGCTGATAAATCTAGGATGCGGACACTGAACTGATTGGGTCCGGATTCATTTTAATCACATATTTGATCAATTTAATTTCTAACATACCCCGCCATGACGGTACCGGCTCGCCCCTGGGGCCATCATGTGGAGTGGACACAGAGGGTGACCCCACTGTAGTTCTCCCAGAAGTGGCAGTCGCTGGGGAAGTCATTTCCCATCCACAGGCCTTTTAAGCGCCTGACCGCGTGGACCATGTAGTTGGACGGGACGTTGGAGCAGATGAAGTCGACCACGTCTTTGGCGTTACTCCAGCCGTCCTTGTCCTGCATCAACTGTCGGATCTGTGCCTCGTCTATGGGCTTTGGGTCGATGGCGTAGGACACAACCACGTTGACGTTATTGAGCCGGAAAAAATGAAAGCGGTTTGGGCCACCAACACAGTGATTGTCAAAGCCCCCGACTGGATCATAGACGCGCACTGACCAGCGGACCCAGTCGTATTTATCCTTTAGTCCATTCCGGATAAAGATGGCGCACCCCTTGTTATCTCCCCCCCCCCCCCCCTTGTCCTTCACCATCCTCTCGACATCTATCTCTGCCTGCTGCGCAAACCCGCTGACGCACCGATCTACCATGGATTTCATTTTGGCTTCTACTTGCGCCAGTTTCTGGTTCCACTCTTTCTTCAACGCCTCCACGTCGTTGCCGGTGACGGCGGCGTGGCCCAGGAGAGCGATCAGACCGATGCAGAAGAGCTCCTTCAGCCGGCAACACAAGCTTTCCATCAGGCGCCGGTTCTTTTGGTCGTAGCTCATGGCTGTCTCCAGGATGGGCTTCCCAAAGACGGCGGAGAAGCCCATGACCGCGTCGAAGAGCGTGTTCAGGTTCTGGTCACCATTGGTCGCGTCGAAGTGGGCGAGGAACTCGTCTCGTTCCTTGTCGCGGTACTCGGACGCTGAGCTCAGGATCTCCATGTATTTGCGGAACTGGTTCTTGAGGTTCTCCTCGATGGGGAAGTACTGGTTGTTGATCGTGCTCCTCTCGATCTCCGACAGCACCTGCCGGATCTGATCAGAAATCACATCCAGTTTGTTCCTGACGATCTGGAACTGCTCCTTCATATATTTCAGCTCCTCGCTGTCCTGCTTTCCCAGCACCAGCTTCAGAATGATGCCGCTCACCTGGAAGATTCCCGACAATGCACCGGCCGTGGAGGCGAACTTGGCTACATCCTGCAAAAGCTCCATCGCTTCCATTGCATTCGCCATGTTCTCCGTTAGCAGCGCCGAAGCGCTAAGCAGTTCCGCGCTGTCCGCCATGACTGGGCCTGGGTCGTGGGACTCCGGGTGTGGTCTGCGCCTCGCCGCTGCTGGAAAGAAACAGTTCAATCAGATCAGATTAACGGAGACACGAAGAAATGAAGATGCTGGAATATCAAACAAAAACAACAGCGTTGGAGCAACTCGGCGGCGCAGGCAGCATCTGTGGAGGTAATGGACAGACAAAGATTCGGGTCGCGACCCTTCTTCAGTCTGACCGGGTGCGGGGAGGGGGGGGGGGGGGGGCAGGACAAAGCCTGGCAAGTTATAGGTGGATACAGGCGAGACGGTCATTGGCAGATGGGCTGAGTAAGTGCCAAACGCTGGAGGTGAAAGGGAGGTAAAGGGATGTCCGATAACGGGAGAAGGTGCGTGAATTGTAAAGGCGGAGGGAGGGAAGTGGGTGAAAGGGAACTTGGGTGGAGTTAATAGAGAACAAGATTAATGTTTGAACGAAATCCTGCGCCATGTCGCGGCAACGGAGGTCAAACGAGAAGTAGACGGTCACGCAGCCAGTTGACGAGTCACAGATAGATACAGCACGGCAACAGGTCCTTCCTCCCACCCAGTCATAGTCACAGATAGATACAGCGTGGAAACAGCTCCTTCGGCCCACTGAGTCCGCGCCCTGTTCATTAAAAAACCAATGCCGAAAATACCTAATGAATAGACTGCAGATGCTGGAATCTTGAGTAAAAAACATACTTCTATAACATCTGCCCGAACCCAAGTTAGGGCGGCGAACAGTGCATAGAGCCGTTGCCTTGGAGTTACGCATCGTAGGTTCAATCCTAACGTTAGGTGTTCAATGCCGTGGGATCCCCCCGCGTGTTTACACAAACGTCCGCGTCGGCAGGCTAATTGGCCGCGGTAATGGTGGTGCAAATATCCTTGTGGTGCAAATATGCGGAGTTTGTGCGGAGTTTGATCCGGCCCTTTCGCGGGGCCTTTCGTCGCCAGGCGCGGCTTAAAATCGGCCGCGGGACCTTCCATCGCCGCACCGGAGTCGGAGTCGGTCAACAACCAGGTCAGGTCAGATATTACCGTCCACAGGGGCCACGGCCGAAACCTCGTGTGTGTGTGTGTGCTCGTGCGCCTACCAAGAAATTGTGTCACCCCCATGTTGTGATAGCGATTACCTCACCTGAACCACAGATGCTGGGATCCTGAGCAAAACACAAAGTGCCGGAGGAACTCAGCGGGCAAGGCAGCGTCTGTGTAGGGAATGGACAGTATAAATGAGTGGAGGAGGCTGCGCCAGCCGGGATCCACTCCCCCGTCGGCAAAAGCTGCTCATCCTGTTCCGGGACTGTGATTTCCCGCTAACTTACTCCTGCAATGGGTAACACACACACACACACACACGGGGGGGGGGGGGGGGTAGTTACGCTGACGGAGAAGGCTGTGGGTCGCTCTTCTCCATTCCTCCCTCCCTCGGCCACTCTCTCCCCCCACCACATTTCCAGCGGGCAGGGTACGAGCGGAGCAGTCGCGGGGCGAGCAGTAAGAATGATGACGGCTCAGCGAGAGACTGTTCAGCCCATCTAACCTGTTCGAGTGCCAGTGGACCAGTCTCCCCAGTCCCACACCCGCCTATCCTGTGTATGATTCTCTCTCCGTTGCCTGATCATCTGAGACCCTGTGGGTGAGACACTCCGTTTCCAGGTTTCCTCCAAACCATCGCAGCTTTTCATAGTCACCTCTCCCTCGTACTCACCCATGCCCGCCATCATTTCAGCTAGACCCTTACCCTGTGTCGTACACACTTTGTGTAGCCTCCTTCCTGCTGCTTTCTGCGAACTCAGACCTCTCCGCACTGCCTCCCTTCAACAGCTCTGCTCCTCGCAATGCCTTCCCCGCCTTAAGTAGCAGCGCTCGCCCTGTTGTTGCGGGGCAGCTGAGGCCTGAAGCCCCTCCCCCCTGGAGCTTCCCTCTTCGACCACGTCTTGGAGCCTCCACCCCCGACCACATCCTGGCCAAAGGGCGTTTGTCAGGAGTCCAGCAAAACTGGGCGGGGAATTTATGGCAGCGCTGGAGATATCAGCAATAAAATGAACTCTCGGTTGATTAGTATCGATTTATTATTGTCACGGGAATGGAGAAACTGTGAAACACGTTGTTTTGCGTGCTGGCCAAGGAAATCACAACACATACCCTGGTGTGTACGATAGTGTTAGAATGCGGAGATCGCTGTTCGGCGTGGATTCGGTGGGCCGAAGGGCCTGTTTCCGCACTGTATTTCTAAACTAAACTAAAATACTAAATATATGAGTACAACAGGTCCTTTTTCGACTCTCTTGATGGAGTAAATTAGCAGGTCAGGCAGCATCCCTGGAGAACATTGATAGGTGGTGTTTGGGGTCGGACCCTCGGGTAGCGCTGAGGAGAAAATAAGCAGAGTGAAGAATATAGTGTTACATCTACAGAGAAAGTGCAAGCAAAACAAGTGCATGGCCAGCAACGAGGTAGGTTGAAGGATCGTGAGTACATCGTAGCTTATGTCAGGACCGTTCAGTTGCCTGGTAACTGCGGGGGGAGTGGGGGGTGGGGGGAGCTGTTCCTGAATCTAGTGGTACTTGCTTTCATGTAACCGTATCTTCTGCCCGATGGGAGAGGGGAGAAGAGGAAATGACCGAGGCAGTGTGAAGTGTAGATGGGGTCGATGGCGGGGAGTCTGGTCTGCGTGGTGGACTGGGCTACAATCACAACTCTCGGCAATTTCTTGCGGTCTTGTGCAGAGTCGGTGCCGGACCGTGGGTGAGTGCGGAGGCACAGGCCCGAGTTAAAGACACGAGACAGATACTCTTGACTATGACTTTAAAGCGGCAGAGGTAGAGGAAGGAGAATTCCTGGCAAAATGGCAGACAGTGACTAGTGGGATACCGCAAAGCTCGGCGCTGGGACCGCAGCTATTTACAATATATATTAATGATTTAGATTAAGGGATTAAAAGTAACATTAGCAAATTTGCAGATGACACAAAGCTGGGAGACACGGGACCTGAATGTGTGGCTGAGGAACTGGTGCAGGGGGCAGGGATATAGATTCTTAGATCACTGTGATCTGTTTTGGAGTAAGGGGGAATTGTGCAAAAGGGACCGATTGCATCTTGACAGGTGGGGGACCGGCATTCTGGCACTGCTACACGTGTGGTTTTAAACTGAATAAGGGGGGTGGGGTGTCAAATGGGATAGTCGAGAACGGAGTTGAGGAATTGCAAAGGCAAGAAGACACTAATTGGTGTTATTTACAGACCCCCAAATAGTAGCCCGGCTGGAATAATAATAATAATAATAATACATTGAATTTATATAGCGCTTTTCAGGGACTTAAAGTCGCTTTACAAGGCAAGGCAAAAAACAAAAACAAAAACAAAAACAAACCATAACAAACCAAAAAATGAGCAACAATTCAAGCACAGATGAAAAGGGAGGGGGACGTGGGGCTAAGGATAGGCAGAGGTGAAGAGATGGGTCTTGAGGCGGGACTGGAAGATGGTGAGGGACTCAGAATTGCGGATCAGTTGGGGGAGGGAGTTCCAGAGCCTGGGAGCTGCCCTGGAGAAGGCTCTGTCCCCAAAACTGCGGAGGTTGGATTTTTGGATGGAGAGGAGACCGGCTGATGTGGATCTGAGGGACCGTGAGGGTTGGTAGGGGGAGAGGAGGCCAGTGAGATATGGGGGGGGGGGGGGGGGGGGGGCAGATGGTGGAGGGCTTTGTAGGTGAGGACCAGGATTTTGTAGGTGAATCGGTTGGAGATGGGAAGCCAATGAAGTTGTTTGAGGACTGGAGTGATGTGGTGCCAGGATTTAATGTGAGTGATGAGTCGGGCGTTCTGCGTTCTGGACCAGTTGGAGTCGGTTGATGTAGGTGGAGCTGATGCCAAGGAGAAGTGAGTTGCAGTAGTCCAGTCGGGAGGAGATGAAGGCATGGATGAGTCTTTCTGCAGCGGGGTGTGTGAGAGAGGGTCTGATTTTGGCGATGGAGGAATTCTGTTTTATCGCTGTTGAGTTTGAGGAAGTTATGTTGCATCCAGGTTTTTATAGCTGACATACAGTTGATATGGGAGGGGGGGGGGGGATTTGGTGCTGTGGTAGATCTGGGTGTCATCGGTGTAACAGTGGAAGTCCAGGTTGAAGTGGCGGAGTATCTGACCAAGGGGGAGGATGTAGATGATGAAGAGGAAGGGGCCGAGCACGGAGCCTTGGGGAACGCCTTGAGTGACTGTGGCTGTAGCAGACGTGTGGTTATGGAGCGAGATGAAGTGGGATCTGTTGGAAAGGTAGGAATGGAGCCAGCTGAGTGCAGTACCTTCGATACCGAGGTCTTTGAGTGGTGAGTCGAATGTTATGGCTCACGGTATCGAAGGCTGCACTCAGGTCGAGGAGGATGAGGATTTGAGGGAACCGGTGTCAGCAGAGGTGAGGAGGTCATTGAGGACTTTGAGGAGAGCGGGTTCTGTGCTGTGGAGGGGGCGAAAACCAGATTGGAGGGGTTCGAATAGGTTATTGGCATGGAGATGGGATGGAAGTTGTGAGGTGACGATACGCTCCAGGGTTTTAGAAAGAAAGGGGAGGTTTGAGATTGGGCGGTAGTTGTTGAGAGAGGAGGGATCAAGACCAGGTTTCTTTAAAATTGGGGTGACAGCAGCAGTTTTGAAGGCGGAGGGGACAGTTCCTTGGGACAGTGAGGAGTTGAAGAGGTTAGTGAGGTAGGGGCAGAGGACGGGGAGGCAGGACTTCAGCAGGACATCTGCTGTTGTGTCTGTACCCTGAGTTACAGGTCTGTCAGAGCAGAGGGAGCCGGGTGACCTTTCACCCTGCAAACAGTGACACTCAATGGGAGCGGTGAGATGCCTCTGTGTGACTGGCGAGAGACTGCAGATCAGCCCATAGTCAGCGCACACATACTGGGGACCTACAGAATGAATGGTCACTCTTATAGCAGAGGACATCTAAAGCGAAAAGCTGGAAATCCTCAGCAGGTCAGGCGGCATCTAGGTAGGTAGAGAGAGTGAGAGAGTCAGTCACGGACAATAGGGCACAGGCAGACCCTTCAGCCCATCACGTGCATGCTAACCTTTTTGCCAATCTGCACTGATCCTGTTTGACTGGATTGAGACCCTATCCCTCGGTGTGTTGCCTAATTACCTCTGTGTAAATGCCTCTGAGATGAAGTAACTGTGCTACATTCCACCACCTCATCTGAAAGCGTGTTCCAGGTACCAACCATTCTCTATGTAAAATAAACTTATCCCTCAGCTCCCCTTTATATCTCTCTCCACTCACCTGAACCATCTGCCCTCCATTTTATGTCCCTTTCGTGGGGAATTAGATATCTATGCCCTGCATAATTCATAATTATTGTGACCAGCATAACGAAGGAGCAAACCTCCAAAGACGTACAGGTTTGTGGGTCCATTGACTTATGTAAATTGCCACTAGTGTGTGGGATGCGAAAGTGGGATAAACGAGAAATAGGGTACGGGTGATCGATGGTTGACTTGGACTCGGTGGGCCAAAGGTCCTGTTCCCATGCTGTAAATTCTAAACAATTACATAATGTGGGAGCAAATCCCTGCGGTAGAGAGCGAACAAGTGGAGTGTTTCAGTTAAAGGGAGGCCTCGCATATAGAGGAAGCATGTAGGGGGGAAATACTGCTGAGAAACAGCTAGAGTGATTACACAGAAAGGACTGTGTGATAAATGCAAATTGCATGTCATAGCTGCTGCTGCAACTTACAATCAGAAGGGGAATGGTGAAAGATGAGTCTGTCTGTGGGGAAAGTGATTTTGTTACAAAACAGAAGACTGGGATTGTCAAAGTCAATATTGAGAAGGATGCAGTGAGGGTCTGAAACTGCCCATCGCATCCAGACTCTGGCCCTGCCCTTGTGCGCTTTTATAATGAGGTCTGGCACAAGATAATGAACAACACCTCACCTGACTGGGGAGGTTGTAGCCTGCAGAACTCTGTACTGAAGTCAACAGTTCCAAGTAACCTGAGCTCTGTGACACAGCTGCCAGGTTCTGAACAGCTAGTTTCAGTGTTCATTCTCTTCTTAAATACTTTTGTTAATCCATCAATCAGCTCCCTCTGGCTTTGCGCTCTCCACCCACCCCCTCTCCCCCTCTCATCTCCCTCTATCCCCCTATCCCCTCTCTCTCCCTCTCTCCCTCTATCACCACCATCTCTCCCTCTCTCCCCTCTTCTCTCCCCACTCTCCCTATCTCCCCTCTCTCCCCACATTTGCTCTCATCTCTCTCCCCACTCTTGCTCTCATCTCTCTCCACCCACTCTCACTCTATCTCTCTGCTCTCTCCACCTAAAGTCAACCCGTTTCCTGCCTAACCCATTTAGAGTGACATAGCAGGGAAACGGGGCCATGACCAAGTCACCTCTTGTAAAGTAGGACCATTTGCTCGTAGATAGACACAACGTGCTGGGGTAACTCAGCAGGTCAGGCAGCATATTTGGAGAAAAAGGATAGGTGATGTTTCGGCTCGGGACCTATCTTCAGACTGATCCCGACCCGAAACATCATCCATCCTTTTTCTCCAGAGATGTTTCTCCCCACAGATGTTCCTGGCCATCAGCTGGAACAGGTGAATATCAATCAATATCAATCAATCAATATTTATTCCATGTCATTTCATCCACGGTGAGGCTCAAACGAATCTCCGTTTCTACAGCCATACAAACAAAACGATTCCTACAAGACACACAAATAATTCAATTCACACAAACATCATGGAACAGAACACACCATGGAAGATTTACAGGGATGTTGCCAGGACTCGAGGGCCTGAGTTATAGGAAGACGTGGGTCAGGCTAGGATTTTATTCTTTGGAGTGCAGGAAGATGAGGGGTGATCTTATAGAGGAGAATAAAATCATGAGTGGAATAGATAGGTCTTTTCCCAGGGAAGGGGAATCAAGAACCAGAGGGTATAAAGGTTTTAGGTGAGGGGGAAGATTGACCTGTCACACTGTGCGAGCTCACCCACGAGGTACCCCGAGTTTAAAACAAATTTAACTCGCGGTAATCACGTACAATTAACGTAGCGGGAAGGTCGGAACTCGTGGACACAACTTAGCGACTCGTGGCGCACACGGCAGATATCCGTGAAACTTGATAACTCTTGAAAAAATTCAAACATGTTTAAAGTTTTCCACGAGTAATATGTACTTTTGAAGTTAAAAATGGATACATTTAAACACGTTGTAAGAACGTAGTGGCCCGTGCGTTTACCTTAGTGACTCGTGATTTTACAACTATCATGATTTCATTTGGACTTTTCTCTGTTACAGGATTATTCCAAACATTTGTCACTCTTTGGGTAAAGCAATTATTTTTCTGGTTATATGTTCTAAATATACTTTCCATTTGTTTCCACTTCCAGGTAAATAAATTATCTGACAATATTTAAGAATGTTTAAGTAATCTGCCCGTTGTGTCTAAACACTGAAATTAGGTCGACCTGCAATGGTGTGGCATGGTGTGAATGTCCTCAAATAATAAGTCAATGGTAGGATGGAATAGATAAGTGCCTGGTGTAATCCCTGTGTCAAATCCATTTTATGGGGGGGGGGGGGGGGGGGGGGGGGGGGCGGGGGTGTTCATTCATAATTATTGTGACCAGCAGAACGGAGTAGCAAACCTCCAAAGACGTACAGGTTTGTGGGTCCATTGACTTCTGTAAATTGCCACTAGTGTATGGGATGCGAAAGTGGGATCAACGAGAAATTGGGTACGGGTAATCGATGGTTGACATGGATTCGGTGGGCCAAAGGTCCTGTTCCCATGCTGTAAAATCAAAACAATTACATAATGTGGGTGCAAATCCCTGCGGTAGAGAGCGATCAAGTGGATCGTTTCAGTTCAAGGGAGGCCTTGCAAATAGAGGAAGAATGTAGGGGGAAAAATACTCAGAGAGGCGAGGGGGTGGCCCTGTAAATTCGATACATCGCCAACTTTGTGTCCTGCCTGTAGACCAGGGATTATGTCACAATCTCCGTGCGCTTCAAGAATGGTTTCCGCTCTGAGAGATTTACATGGTTTGGTTATGGGGAGTCTTAGAGTGTTACAGCACGGAAAAGGTCCCCTCGGGGCAACTTATTCATGCCAAGCTAGGTCCTTCCTGGAGGTCCTTCCTGAAGTTGCAAGAAGAAGGTGGATAGGTTTGAGGTTTTTTTTTTTGCAGCGCAGGTGGCTGAGGGATGACCTCGTCTCACATTTGGCCTCTATCCCTGTAACCTCTCATACCAAACAGGTTTCTGCAGAGTCTACAATACAACAAGGCTTGTGTTCCATTCAATATTTCCCCCCACCATCTCCCACTACCCTGGTGCTGTTGTCTTGAAAAACAAAAGTACTGAACTAACACCTGTGGGGAACATGTTTCGGATCGCCACCCTGTATTTGGCTGCTGGGTTAAGTTTAATTTTAGACTGCAAAGGATCACTTGTTGTTTTCCAAATGATGTGCAATCTGTATTTATTGCGTCTTTGGAATATACAAAGTCTCCGCTTATCCATTTCAGAACATTTATTCATCAGGCATTAAAAAAGGGTCTGAAGAAGGGTCTCGACCCGAAGCGTCACATGTTCCTTTTCTCCAGAGATGCTGTCTGATCCGCCGAGTTACTCCAGTTTATTTTATCTAACTTCGGTTTAAACCAGTATATGCAGTTCCTTCCTACATAAAAAATAACGCGGCGGCGGGAGAAGAACCCACTATTTCGGAAATTCCAAGAAAGCGTACAGTAATCTTTGCTCCGCAGCCGAACAGGTTGAAGGAAGATTGCCGAAAACATATTACTCAGATAAACACGGGAGGGTGACAACATATTAAAATGTATCTCCGGTTAAACCCGTTTTAATTATCGGGAATCCACTGAAAACTGATGAAGCAGCTTAAAATGAACTGTCGTTCAAAAATAAATCGAGATAAGGTCATTATTGATTCAGCTTCACTCAATAAAACGCCGTCCGCACGTTTTATGCTCCGTTTTGGAGTATTTTACGTGTTAGTAACGACGTGAGGCTGACCTACCGGACGTGAGCACACAGTTAGCTGCAGACTCCGCCCAGGACAGGAAGGCTCTGCAGGAACGGAAGGGACGTCACGACCACGGTGCCACAGGTGCTGTCGCCGAGGGAGGACGGACGGAGCCGCGGCTCGAGAGACTCGAGAGACTAACAGAGACTAACAGAGGCAAAGAGGTTTGCCACGCACTGCAAGGGAGCAGTGGACCAGACAGGAAAGCGGAAGGAATTACCACTAGACAGCCAAACCAGTAGGTAATTTACGGCTGGGGTGAGTACTTTCCCATTTATAGGAGGTAGGATTATATAAATAAATAAGGGGTGTATCAATACAGTAGGGGATTCTTAAATAGGACCAGTTAATTACTTATATAAGATGGGCGGTCAGGAGATGTGCCAATACTGCGAGATGTGGGAATTTGTCGACACCATTGATGTAAAAGATCCCTACAGCTGCAGTAAGTGTTTGAGGCTAGAGGAACTCCAGCTCCGCATTGATGAGCTGGAGACCCAACTTCATACGCTGCGGTACATCAGGGAGGGGGAGTATTACCTGGATGTTTTGTGCCAGGGGATGGTCACACCGACCAGTTTAACTAATTCAGTAGGCAGTGAGCAAGGAAAGTAAGGTGTGGCCATAAGCGAGGCAGGTAGGGGGAACCAGGAGGAGATGCGGCAGGAGCCACAGCCCTTGTCCCTGACGAGCATGACCGAGGCTCTTACTCAATGTGAGGACGGGATCAGGGGCTGTGGGAGGGATGAGCAACCTGGCTGCAGCACCGTGGATCAGGAGGCCATTCAAGAGGGGGGAGTTAGAAGAAATGCCGTAGTGATAGGGGATAGTATTATTCGGGGGGTAGATAAGGTTCTCTGCGGCCAGCAGAACATGTCCCGAAGGCTGTGTTGCCTACCCGGTGCTAGGGTTAAGGATATCTCTGCGATGCTGGAGTGAAATTTGCAGTGGGAGGGGGAGGATCCAGTGGTCGTGGTCCATGTGGGGACCAATGACATAGGAAGGACGAGGAAGGAGGATCTGCTGAAGGAGTTTGAGCAGTTAGGGAATAAATTAAACAGCAGAACCTCGAGGGTACTGATCTCCGGATTGCTACCTGAGCCACGGGCCAAATCGGCGAGGGTACGTAAAATTAAAAAGCTAAATGCGTGGCTCAAAGACTGGTGTGGGAATAATGGGTTTGGTTTCTTGGGCCACTGGCACCAGTACTGGGACAGGGGGGATCTGTTCTGTAAGGACGGACTTCACCTGAACGGTGCTGGGACTGGGGTCCTGGCAAATCATATAACTAGGGCAGTAGAGAGGTCTTTAAACTAAGTAGCGGGGGGGAGGTATCAAGGGGGGTAATAACGGCAGGGGTAGAGGAAATAGAGCAGGGTATCAGTGGGGAAGCGGAAAGTCAAAATGAGACAGGAGACAGAATGTGTGAAGATAAAGCTCTAGATGTAAAAGGGGCAACAACGGAAAGGAAGGGTAGTAAAAATCATCTGAAAGTGCTTTATCTAAATGCACGGAGTATTCGTAATAAGATAAATGAATTAACGGTGCAATTAAGTATATATAGTTATGATATCGTGGCCATTACGGAGACATGGCTGCAAGGGGATCAGGACTGGGAGTTAAATATAGAGGGGTACTCGACAATTAGGAAAGATAGACAGGAAAGAAAGGGAGGAGGGGTGGCCCTTTTAATAAGGGAGGGAATAACGGCAATAGAGAGGAAGGATATTGCGTTGAAGGATCAGGATAGTGAAACAGCTTGGGTACAGATAGAGAATAATAAGGGGAAAAAAACACTAGTGGGTGTAATTTATAGACCTCCAAATAGCTGTGACGCTGTTAGTCAGAACATAAATCTGCAAATAGTTGACGCATGTAAAAAGGGAACTGCTGTAATCATGGGGGACTTCAATTTTCATATTAATTGGGCAAACCAAACTGGGCAGGGTAGACTAGAGGAAGAGTTTATAGAATGTATTAGAGACGGGTTCCTAGAACAGTATGTCACAGAACCGACAAGGGGGGAGGCAATCTTGGATCTGGTCCTGTGTAATGAAGCAGGATTAATTAAAAATGTCATAGTTAGGGACTCGTTGGGAACAAGTGACCACAATATGGTCGAATTCCATATTCAAATAGAAGGGGAGCAGGTTGAAACTCAGGCTAGGGTGCTTAGTCTAAATAAGGGGGATTATGAAGGTATGAGGACTGAGCTGATCAAAGTTGACTGGGATAGCAGACTCAAGAATAAGACGGTACATGAGCAGTGGTGTACGTTTAAGGGTATACTGTATAACCTTCAAGAAAAATTTATTCCTATGAAGAAAAAAAGGGGTAAGGGTAAGAACAGTCAGCCATGGCTCAGTAAAACTATAAAGGATAGTATTCGGCTGAAGGCAAGGGCATATAAGGTAGCCAGAGATAGTGGGAGGGTAGAGGATTGGGAAGCATTTAAAGGTCAGCAAAAAATAACTAAGAGATTAATTAAGACGGGGAAAATAGACTATGAAAGGAATTTAGCGAACAACATAAAAACTAATAGTAAGAGTTTTTATAGCTATATAAAAATAAAAAGGGTGGCTAATGTGAACGTTGGTCCATTGGAGGGTGAGACTGGAGAGTTGTTGGTGGGGAACATGGAAATGGCAAAGGCATTAAACGAGTATTTTGTATCAGTCTTCACCATAGAAGACACAAAAAATATTCCAACGCTGGATAAACAGGGGGCGGTAGGAATGGAGGAGCTAAATACTATTAAGATCACCAAGGAGGTGGTATTAGGGAAATTAATGAGACTGAAGGAGGATAAATCCCCTGGGCCTGATGGATTACATCCAAGGGTCTTGAGGGAGATAGCGGTGGGGATTGTGGATGCATTGGTGATAATTTTCCAAAACTCCCTGGAGGCAGGAACGGTCCCAGTGGATTGGAAAATGGCCAATGTAACACCTATATTTAAAAAAGGAAGTAAACAGAAGGCGGGTAACTATAGACCGGTTAGTCTAACATCGGTGGTGGGTAAAATGTTAGAGACAATTATTAAAGAAACACTAACGGGGCACTTGGATAAACATGACTTCATCGGACAGAACCAGCATGGTTTTGTGAAGGGGAAGTCCTGTTTAACGAATCTGCTCGAATTCTTTGAGGAAGTAACAACCCGGGTGGATAAAGGGGAACCGGTGGATGTGGTATACTTGGACTTCCAAAAGGCTTTTGACAAGGTGCCACATAAGGGACTATTGCTAAAAATAAAAAATTATGGGATTGGGGGTAATATATTAGCATGGGTAGAGGATTGGCTAACAAATAGGAAGCAGAGAGTGGGGATAAATGGTTCATACTCGGGATGGCAACCGGTAACTAGCGGGGTTCCGCAAGGGTCGGTGCTGGGACCCCAGTTGTTCACAATTTATATAAATGATTTGGAGGAGGGAACCAAGTGTAATATATCAAAATTTGCGGACGATACAAAAATGGGAGGAAAAGTAGGGGATGAGGAGGATAGGAAGAGTCTGCAAAAGGATATAGATAAGCTAGGTGAGTGGGCAACAACTTGGCAGATGAAATTTAATACTAATAAATGTGAAGTCATTCACTTTGGGAAAAAAAATGATAGGGCAAGTTATTTTCTAAATGAGGAGGAGCTGCGTTGTAATGCAACGCAAAGGGATCTAGGGGTATTAGTACATGAATCACTAAAAGTTAGTATGCAGGTGCAGCAAGCAATCAGGAAGGCCAATGGAGTTTTGGCCTTTATTGCTAGGGGGATTGAGTATAAAAACACGGAGGTCTTGCTGCAGCTGTACACAGTATTAGTGAGACCACATTTGGAATACTGTGTACAGTTCTGGGGTCCATACTTAAGAAAGGATGTACTAGCCCTGGAGGCAGTGCAGCGAAGGTTTACAAGATTAATTCCTGCAATGAGGGGATTGACATATGAGGAAAGGTTAAGTAGGCTGGAACTCTACTCTTTGGAGTTTAGAAGAATGAGAGGCGATCTCATTGAAACATATAAGATCGTGAGGGGCCTTGATCGGGTGGATGCACCGAGGATGTTCCCAATGATCGGGGAAACTAGAACTAGGGGACATAGTTGCAGAATAAGGGGGGGCTCTTTTAAAACTGAGATGAGGAAGAACTTCTTCACCCAGAGGGTGGTTAATTTATGGAATTCACTGCCCCAGGGAGCAGTGGAAGCAGAAACTTTAAATATATTTAAGACTAAAATAGATGGGTTTTTAGCTGCCAAGGGGATAAGGGGCTACGGGGAGAGGGCAGGGATATGGACCTAGGTATGGTTAGTATAGTAAGACCTGAGTGATCTCCTGGACAAGTGTCGATCGCCTGGATTGGGGTCGGAGAGGAATTTCCCGGATTTTTTTCCCGAATTGGACCTGGGTTTTTATCCGGTTTTTTGCCTCCCCCAGGAGATCACGAGGTTCTTGGGGTGGAGAGGGGTGATAGCGGTATAAAGGGGAGGGTAGTGTCTTGTGTTCTGTGTCTTGTGTCTACTGTTTGTGGGTAAGTGTGTCTGTTTAGTGTTCAGCCATGAGCGAATGGCGGTGCGGGCTCGACGGACCTGGTGGTCTACTCTCGCACCTACTTTCTATGTTTCTATGTTTCTATGTTTCTAGTACACGGACATTTTTTGTAACTTAATCCAATGACCTTGGTGGTTACACTGACTACGGGCAATACGGCTGTAAAGACGAAGTACGAGGGGAAGCTGGCCAGGAATATAAAGAAGGACAGTAAAAGCTTCTTTAGATATGTTAAGGGAAAAAGAGCAGCAAAGTCAAATGTGGATCCCTTGAAGGCAGACAGGGGTGAAAATATTATGGGCAACAAGGAAATGTCAGAAGAGTTGAATAGGTACTTCGGATCTGTCTTCACTAAGGAAGCCACAAACAATCTCCCAGATGTACTGGAGGACAGGGGATCTAAGGGGTAGAGGAACTGAACGAAATTTTCATTAGGCGAGAAGTAGTGTTGGGTAGGCTAATGGGACTGAAGGATGATAAATCCCCTGTACCTGATGGTCTGAATCCCAGGGTCCTCGGGGAGGTGGATCTAGAAACAGTGGATGTATTGGTGATCATTTTCCAATGTTCAATAGATTCAGATTCAGTTCCTGTGGATTGGAGGAAAACATGACATGTTATCCCACTTTTCGGGAAAGGAGCGAGAGAGAAAACGGGGAATTACAGACCAGCTAGCCTGAATTCGGTGTTGGGGCCGCAACTATTTACCATGTATATTAATGATTTGGAAGAGGGAATTAGGAGCAACGCTAGCAAGTATGCGGATGACACAAAGCTGGGTGTCAGTGTGAACTGTGAAGAGTATGATAGGCGGTTGCAGGGTGACCTGGACAGGTTGAGTGAGTTGGCAGATGCGTAGCAGATGCAGTATCATATAGATAACTATATGTGCTCATGGAGCAATACAACTCCTACATCGACAAAAACCTGGACCCACTGCAGTTCGCGTACCGCCACAACAGATCAACGGTGGATGCGATCTCGCTGGCCCTCCACTCCGCACTGGACCACTTGGACAACAAAAACTCATATGTCAGGCTGTTATTCATTGATTACAGCTCGGCATTTAACACAATCATCCCCTCCAAACTGGTTACCAAACTCGCAGAACTGGGTCTCTGCGCATCCCTCTGCAACTGGATCCTCGACTTCCTCGTCCACAGACCACAGTCTGTTCGTATTGGTGGAAATGTGTCAGCCTCAATAACAATCAGCACGGGAGCACCTCAAGGCTGCGTGCTCAGCCCCCTGCTGTACCCACTCTATACCCATGACTGCGTAGCGAACCACAGTGCGAACTCCATCATCAAGTTCGCTGACGACACCACTATTGTGGGGCGTATCACTGATGGGGATGAGTCAGAGTACAGAAGAGAGATCGAGCAACTGTCCATATGGTGCCAGCGCAATAACCTGGCCCTGAACACCAGCAAAACCAAGGAACTGATTGTGGACTTTGGAAGGAGTAGGAGGGGGACCCACAGCCCCATTTATATCAACGGGTCGATGGTTCAAAGGGTCAAGAACTTCAAATTCCTGGGGGTGCACATCTCTGAAGATCTTTCCTGGTCCGAGAACACGAACGCAATTATCAAAAAAGCTCATCAGCGCCTCTACTTCCTGAGAAGATTACGGAGAGTCGGATTGTCAAGGAAGACTCTCTCTAACTTCTACAGGTGCACAGTCGAGAGCACGCTGACCGGTTGCATCGTGGCTTGGTTCGGAAATTTGAGCGCCCTGGAGAGGAAAAGACTACAAAAAGTAGTAAACACTGCCCAGTCCATCATCGGCTCTGACCTTCCTTCCATCGAGTAGCTTTATCGCAGTCGCTGCCTCAAAAAGGCTGGCAGTATCATCAAAGACCCACACCATCCTGGCCACACACTGATCTCCCTGCTACCTTCAGGTAGAATGTACAGGAGCCTGAAGACTGCAACAACCAGGTTCAGGAATAGCTACTTCCCCTCAGCCATCAGGCTATTAAACCTGGCTCGGACAAAACTCTGATTATTAGCAACCACTTTCTGTTATTTGCACTACCAGTTTATTTATTCATGTGTGTATATATTTATATCATGGTATATGGACACATTTATCTGTTTTGTAGTAAATGCCTACTATTTTCTGTGTGCTTAAGCAAAGCAAGAATTTCATTGACCTATACAGGGACACATGACAATAAACTCACTTGAACTTGAACTTGAACTTGAAATGTGAGGTTATCCTCTTTGGCGGCAAAAACAAGGGGGCAGATTATTATCTCAATGGGGTTAGGTTCGGTAAGGGCGGGGGGAAGGGGGGGGGGGGTTCAGGGAGACCTGGGTGTCCTTGTACACCGGTCACTGAAAATTGGCGTGCAGGTATAGCAGGCAGTGAAGAAAGCTAATGGAATCTTGTCCTTCATAACAAGAGGATTTCAGTATAGGAGCAAAGAGGTTCTTCTGCAGTTGTACAGGGCTCTGGTGAGACCACATTTGGAGCATTGTGCACAGTTCTGGTCTCTTAATTTGAGGAAGGACATCCTTGTGATTGAAGCAGTGCATCGTAGGTTCACGAGATTGATCCCTGGGATGGCGGGACTGTCATATGAGGAAAGATTGAAAAGACTAGGCTTGTATTCACTGGAGTTTAGAAGGATGAGGGGGGGGGGGTTTATAGAAACATATAAAGTTATAAAAGGACTGGACAAGCCAGATGCAGGAAAAATGAACCAAATGTCGGGTGCCTCCTGAACCAGGGGCCACAGTCTTAGAATAAAGGTAGGTCATTTAAGACTGAGGCGAGAAAAAACTTTTTCACCCAGAGAGTTGTGAATTTATGGAATTCCCTGCCACAGAGGGCAGTGGAGGCCAGGTCGCTGGATGGATTTAAGAGAGAATTAGATAGAGCTCTAGGGGCTAGTGGATATGGGGAGAAGGCAGGCACGGGTTATTGATAGGGGATGATCAGCCATGATCACAATGAATGGCGGTGCTGGCTCGAAGGGTCGAATGGCCTCCTCCTGCATCTATTTTCTATGATTCTATGTTTCTAATACTCCAAATGTGGTCTAAATAATGTTATATATATCCGCTGTGTGCCCTTCCAACGTTTCTACCGATGCCACAACCGATGAAGGCAAACATGCCGGACATCATCTTCAGCACTCCATCTACTTGTGTTGTCATTTTCAGGAAGCAATGGACTTACACCCTCACCCCCCCTCTACATCAATGCCCTAAGTGTCATAGTTACAGTATGTCTGTGCAACACGGAAACACTTTTCAACCCAACTCATCCATGCCGACCAAATTGCCTAACTCAGCTGGTCTCCATTGTCTGTGCTGGCCCATATCCCTGCAAATCCTTCCTATCTTTATCTCTTAAAATTGTATCAACCTTTAACATTTTGGATGCTCATTCCACAAACACACCAGCGTCTATGTCCCTTTTAAATGTTTCACTCAAACCTTAAACAATGGCTATATATTGTATCATTATCTTTCACACATGGCTGTCTAAAGCTCAACACATCCATTGTCCAGATTAAACTCCACGTGCCATTTCCGCCTGCATTTCTAGCTCATCTCTATCCTGCTGGGAAGTGCTGTAGGAGATCAGCTGGTCAGGCAGCTTCTCTGGAGGACACGGATAGGTGATGATTCATGTCTGCAGGTTCTACTGCAGTTCAGGGAGGTTCTACTGCAGTTGTACAGGGTCTTGATGAGACCACACCTGGAGTATTGCGTACAGTTTTGGTCTCCAAATCTGAGGAAGGACATTATTGCCATAGAGGGAGTGCAGAGAAGGTTCACCAGACTGATTCCTGGGATGTCAGGACTGTCTTATGAAGAAAGACTGGATAGACTTGGTTTATACTCTCTAGAATTTAGGAGATTGAGACGGGATCTTATAGAAACTTATAAAATTCTTAAGGGGTTGGACAGGCTAGATGCCGGAAGATTTCTCCCGATGTTGGGGAAGTCCAGGACAAGGGGTCACAGCTTAAGGATAACGGGGAAATCCTTTAAAACCGAGATGAGAAGAACTTTTTTCACACAGAGAGTGGTGAATCTCTGGAACTCTCTGCCACAGAGGGTAGTCGAGGCCAGTTCATTGGCTATATTTCAGAGGGAGTTAGATGTGGCCCTTGTGGCTAAGGGGATCAGAGGGTATGGAGAGAAGGCAGGTACGGGATACTGAGTTGGAAGATCAGCCATGATCATATTGAATGGCGGTGCAGGCTCGAAGGGTCGAATGGCCTATTCCTGCACCTAATTTCTATGTTTCTATGTTTCTATGTCAGAATCCTTCTTCAGAATGATGGAGTCGGGGACAGAAAGCTGGGAAGGAGATGGAGGGCAGACAAAGGCCTGACAGAAAGGGAGGTTAATTGGCAGATGGCTGTATATCCGGCTGTATACTCTGGCAGCCTACCTGATGGAGATGCTGCCCGCCCACAACTGTTGTGTCTGTATCCTGAGTTACAGGTCTGTCAGAGCAGTGGGGACCGAGTGACCTTTCACCCTGCAAACAGTGACACTCAATGGGAGCCGTGAGATGCTTCTGTGTGACTGGCAAGAGACTGCAGATCAGCCCATAGTCAATGCACACATACTGGGGACCTACAGAAAGAATGGTCACTCTTATAGCAGAGGACATCTAAAGCGAAATGCTGGAAATCCTCAGCAGGTCAGGCGGCATCTAGGTAGGTAGAGAGAGTGAGAGAGTCAGTCACGGATAATAGGGCACAGGCAGAAAACTGGGATAGTCAAAGTCAATGTTGCGAAGGATGCAGTGAGTCCCTGTAACTACCCATCGCATCCAGACTCTGGCCCTGGACGTGCGCTTTTATAATGAGGTCTGACACAAGGTAATGAACAACACCTCACCTGACCTGGGTAGGTTGTAGCCTGCAGCATTCGGTACTGAAGTCAACAGTTCCAAGTAACCTGAGCTCTGTGACACAGCTGCCTGGTTTAGAACAGGTTGTTTCAGTATTCATTCTCTTCTTAACTACCTTTGTTAATCCATCAATCAACTGCCTCTGGCCTTGAGCTCTCCACCCACCCTCTCCCCCCTCTCTCTCCCTCTCTCTCCCTCTCTCTCCCTCTCTCTCCTCTCTCCCCTCTCTCCCCTCCTCCCCCCCCCTCTCACCCCCTCTCAACCCCTTTCTCTCCCTCTTCTCTCCCCACTCTTGCTCTCACCTCTCTCCACCCACTCTCACTCTATCTCTCTGCTCTCTCCACCTAAGGTCAACCCGTTTCATGCCTAACCCAGTTAGAGTGACACAGCAGGGGAACGGGGCCTTGACCAAGTCGCCTCTTCTAAAGTAGGACCATTTTCTCGTAGATAGACACAAAGTGCTGGGGTAACTCAGCAGGTCAGGCAGCATATTTGGAGAAAATGTATAGGTGATGTTTCGGCTCGGGACCTATCTTCAGACTGATCCCGACCCGAAACATCACCCATCCTTTTTCTCCAGAGATGTTTCTCCCCACAGATGTTCTTGGCCATCAGCTGGAACAGCTGAATATCAATCAATATCAATCAATCAATATATATTCCATGTCATTTCATCCACAGTGAGGATCAAACGAATCTCCGTTTCTACAGCCATACAAACAAAACGATTCCTACAAGACACACAAATAATTCAATTCACACAAACATCATGGAACACAACACATCATGAAAGATTTACAGGGATGTTGCCAGAACTCGAGGGCCTGAGCTATAGGAAGACGTGGGTCAGGCTAGGATTTTATTCTTTGGAGTTCAGGAAGATGAGGGGTGATCTTATAGAGGAGAATAAAATAATGAGTGGAATAGATAGGTCTTTTCCCAGGGAAGGGGAATCAAGAACCAGAGGGTATAAAGGTTTTAGGTGAGGGGGAAGATTGACCTGTCACACTGTGCGAGCTCACCCACGAGGTACCCCGAGTTTAAAACGAATTTAACTTGTGGTAATCACGTACAATTAACGTAGCGGGAAGGTCGGAACTCGTGGACACAACTTAGCGGCTCGTGGCGCTCACGGCAGATATCCGTGAAACTTGATAACTCTTGACAAAATTCATACATGTTTAAAGTTTTCCACGAGTAATATGTACTTTTGAAGTTAAAAATTGATACATTTAAACACGTTGTAAGAACGTAGTGGCCCGTGCGTTTACTTTAGTGACTCGTGAGTTTACAATTATCATGATTTCATTTGGACTTTCCTCTTTTACAGGATTATTCCAAACATTTGTTACTCTTTGGGTAAAGCAATTATTTTTCTGGTTATATGTTCTAAATATTCTTTCCATTTGTTTCCACTTCCAGGTTAATAAATTATCTGACAATATATAAGAATGTTTAAGTAATCTGCCTGTTGTAACTAAACACTGAAATTAGGTCGACCTGCAATGGTAATGTGTGGCATGGTGTGAATGTCCTCAAATAATAAGTCAATGGTAGGATGGAATAGATAAGAGCCTGGTGTAGTCCCTGTCAGGGCACAGGTTGGTTTACATCACTGAAACAGAAGACTGTCGTTCACTATCCTATGTCGACATTATTATAAACTCTCTACATGTGTCTCGTCTGTTTTTACTACAATATTAAAAAGGTGTGAGTGAATATTTGTGTCAAATCCATTTTATGGAGGGGTGGGGGGGTGGGGCGGGGGTGTTCATTCATAATTATTGTGACCAGCAGAACGGAGTAGCAAACCTCCAAAGACGTACAAGTTTGTGGGTCCATTGACTTCTGTAAATTGCCACTAGTGTGTGGGATGCGAAAGTGGGATCAACGAGAAATTGGGTACGGGTAATCGATGGTTGACATGGACTCGGTGGGCCAAAGGTCCTGTTCCCATGCTGTAAAATCAAAACAATTACATAATGTGGGTGCAAATCCCTGCGGTAGAGAGCGATCAAGTGGAGCGTTTCAGTTCAAGGGAGGCCTTGGAAATAGAGGAAGAATGGCGGGGGGAAAAATACTCAGAGAGGCGAGGGGGTGGCCAATGTCCCTGTAAATTCGATTCATCGCCAACTTTGTGTCCTGCCTGTAGACCAGGGATTCTGTCACAATCTCCGTACGCTTCAAGAATGGTTCGCGCTCTGAGAGATTTACATGGTTTGGTTATGGGGAGTCATAGAGTGTTACAGCACGGAAAAAGTCCCCTCGGGACAACTTGTTCATGCCAAGCTAGGTCCTTCCTGGAGGTCCTTCCTGAAGTTGCAAGAAGAAGGTGGATAGGTTTGAGGCTTTTTTTATTTGCAGCGCAGGAGGCTGAGGGATGACCTCGTCTCACATTTGGCCTCTATCCCTGTAACCTCTCATGCCCAACAGGTTTCTGCAGAGTCTACAGTACAGCAAGGCTTGTGTTCTATTCTATATCCCCCCCCCCCCCCCCACCATCTCCCACTACCCTGGTGCTGCTGTCTTGAAACATAAAAGTGCTGAACTAACACTTGTGAAGGATCACTTGTTGGTTTCCAAATGACGTGCAATCTGTATTTGTTGCGTCTTTGGAATATCCAAAGTCGCCGCTTCTCCATTTCAGAACATTTATTCGTCAGGCATTAAACAAGGGTCTGAAGAAGAGTCTCGACCCGAAGCATCACATGTTCCTTTTCTCCAGAGATGCTGTCTGATCCACTGAGTTACAACAGTTTATTTTATCTATCTTCGGTTTAAACCAGTATCTGCAGTTCCTTCCTACACATAAAAAATAACGCGGCGGCGGGAGAAGAACCCACTATTTCGGAAATCCCAAGAAAGTGGACAGTAATATTTGCTCCGCAGCCGAACTGGTTGAAGGAAATTTGCCGGAAAAATATTGCTCAGATAAACACGGGAGGTTGACAACATATTAAAATGTATCTCCGGTTAAACCCGTTTTTATTATCGGGAAACTACTGAAATATGAGGAAGCAGCTTAAAATGAACTGTCGTTCAAAAGTAATTCGAGATAAGATCATTATAGATTCAGCTTCACTCAATAAAACGCAGCCCGCACTTTTTATGCATTAGTACGTAGGGAAGCTGGCCATGAACATAAAGAAGGACAGTAAAAGTTTATTTAGAAAAGTTAAGGGAAAAAGAGTAGCAAAGTCAAATGTGGGTCCCTTGAAGGCAGACACGGGTGAAATTATTACGGACAACAAGGAAATGGCAGAAGAGTTGAATAGGTACTTCGGATCTGTCTTCACTAAGGACGACACAAACAATCTCCCAGATGTATTGGAGGACAGAGGATCTAAGGGGGGAGAGGAACTGTAATAATTTTCATTAGGCGAGAAATAGTATTGGGTAGGCTAATGGGACTAAAGGATGATAAATCCGTTGGAACTGATGGTCTGCATCCCAGGGGAGGTGGATCTAGAAATAGTGGATGCATTGGTGATCATTTTCCAATGTTCAATAGATTTAGATTCAGTTCCTGTGGACTGGAGGATAGCTAATGTTATCCCACTTTTCAGGAAAGGAGCGGGAGAGAAAACTGGGAATTACAGACCAGTTAGCCTGAATTCGGTGTTGGGGCCGCAACTATTTACCATATATATTAATGATTTGGAAGAGGGAATTAGGAGCAACGCTAGCAAGTTTGCGGATGACACAAAGCTGGGTGGCAGTGTGAACTGTGAAGATTATGATAGGAGGTTGCAGGGTGACCTGGACAGATTGAGTGAGTGGGCAGATGCATGGCAGACGCAGTATAATATAGATAAATGTGAGGTTATCCACTTTGGCGGCAAAAACAAGGGGGCACATTATTATCTCAATGGTGTTAGGTTCGGTAACGGGGGGGGGGGGGGGGGGGGTGGCTGGGGGGCGGGGGGGGGGGGGGGGCCGGTACAGGGAGACCTGGGTGTCCTTGTACACCGGTCACTGAAAATTGGCGTGCAGGTATAGCAGGCAGTGAAGAAAGCTAATGGAATCTTGTCCTTCATAACAAGAGGATTTCAGTATAGGAGTAAAGAGGTTCTTCTGCAGTTGTACAGGGCTCTGGTGAGACCACATCTAGAGTATTGTGCACAGTTCTGGTCTATTAATTTGAGGAAGGATATCCTTGTGATTGAAGCAGTGCGTCGTAGGTTCACGAGATTGATCCCTGGGATGGCGGGACTGTCATATGAGGAAAGATTGAAAAGACTAGGCTTGTATTCACTGGAGTTTAGAAGGATGAGGGAGAGGGGGATTTTTAGAAACATATAAAGTTATAAAAGGACTGGACAAGCCAGATGCAGGAAAAATGAACCAAATGTTGGGTGCGTCCTGAACAAGGGGCCACAGTCTTAGAATAAAGGGGAGGTCATTTAAAACTGAGGTGAGAAAAAACTTTTTCACCCAGAGAGTTGTGAATTTATGGAATTCCCTGCCACAGAGGGCAGTGGAGGCCAGGTCGCTGGATGGATTTAAGAGAGAATTAGATAGAGCTCTAGGGGCTAGTAGTAATGGGAAGAAGGCAGGCACGGGTTATTGATGATCAGCCATGCTCACAATGAATGGCGGTGCTGGCTCGAAGGGTCGAATGGCCTCCTCCTGCATCTATTTTCTGTGATTCTATGTTTCTAATACTCCAAATGTGGTCGAAATTATGTTATATATATCCGCTGTGTGCCCTTCCAACGTTTCTACCGATGCCACAACCGATGAAGGCAAACATGCCGGACATCATCTTCAGCACTTCATCTACTTGTGTTGTCATTTTCAGGAAGCAATGGACTTACACCCTCACCCCCCCTCTACATCAATGCCCTAAGTGTCATAGTTACAGTATGTCTGTGCAACACGGGAACACTTTTCAACCCAACTCATCCATGCCGACCAAATTGCCTAACTCAGCTGGTCTCCGTTGTCTGTGCTGGCCCATATCCCTGCAAATCCTTCTTATCTTTATCTCTTAAAATTGTATCAACCTTTAACATTTTGGATGCTCATTCCACAAACACACCAGCGTCTATGTCCCTTTTAAATGTTTCACTCAAACCTTAAACAATGGCTATATATTGTATCATTATCTTTCACACATGGCTGTCTAAAGCTCAACACATCCATTGCCCAGATTAAACTCCACGTGCCAATTCCGCCTGCATTTCTAGCTCATCTCTATCCTGCTGGGTAGTGCTGGAGGAAATCAGCGGGTCAGGCAGCTTCTCTGGAGGACACGGATAGGTGATGATTCATGTCTGCAGGTTCTACTGCAGTTCAGGGAGGTTCTACTGCAGTTGTACAGGGTCTTGGTGAAACCACACCTGGAGTATTGCGTACAGTTTTGGTCTCCAAATCTGAGGAAGGACATTATTGCCATAGAGGGAGTGCAGAGAAGGTTCACCAGACTGATTCCTGGGATGTCAGGACTGTCTTATGAAGAAAGACTGGATAGACTTGGTTTATACTCTCTAGAATTTAGGAGATTGAGAGGGGATCTTATAGAAACTTATAAAATTCTTAAGGGGTTGGACAGGCTAGATGCCGGAAGATTGCTCCCGATGTTGGGGAAGTCCAGATCAGGGGGTCACAGCTTTAGGATAAGGGGGAAATCCTTTAAAACCGAGATGAGAAGAACGTTTTTCACACAGAGAGTGGTGAATCTCTGGAACTCTCTGCCACAGAGGGTAGTCGAGGCCAGTTCATTGGCTATATTTAAGAGGGAGTTAGATGTGGCCCTTGTGGCTAAGGGGGTCAGAGGGTATGGAGAGAAGGCAGGTACGGGATACTGAGTTGGATGATCAGCCATGATCATATTGAATGGCGGTGCAGGCTCGAAGGGCCGAATGGCCTACTCCTGCACCTAATTTCTATGTTTCTATGTTTCTATGTCAGAATCCTTCTTCAGAATGATGGAGTCGGGGACAGAAAGCTGGGAAGGAGATGGAGGGCAGACAAAGGCCTGACAGAAAGGGAGGTTAATTGGCAGATGGCTGGATATCCGGCTGTATACTCTGGCAGCCTACCTTATAACATATAACCATATAACCATATAACAATTACAGCACGGAAACAGGCCATCTCGACCCCTCTAGTCCGTGCCGAACACATAGTCTCCCCTAGTCCCATATACCTGCGCTCAGACCATAACCCTCCATTCCTTTCCCATCCATATAACTATCCAATTTATTTTTAAATGATAAAAACGAACCTGCCTCCACCACCTTCACTGGAAGCTCATTCCACACAGCTACAACTCTCTGAGTAAAGAAGTTCCCCCTCATGTTACCCCTAAACTTCAGTCCCTTAATTCTCAAGTCATGTCCCCTTGTTTGAATCTTCCCTACTCTCAGTGGGAAAAGCTTTTCCACGTCAACTCTGTCTATCCCTCTCATCATTTTAAAAACCTCTATCAAGTCCCCCCTTAACCTTCTGCGCTCCAAAGAATAAAGCCCTAACTTGTTCAACCTTTCTCTGTAACTTAGTTGCTGAAACCCAGGCAACATTCTAGTAAATCTCCTCTGTACTCTCTCTATTTTGTTGACATCCTTCCTATAATTAGGCGACCAAAATTGTACACCATACTCCAGAATTGGCCTCACCAATGCCTTGTACAATTTTAACATTACATCCCAACTTCTATACTCAATGCTCTGATTTATAAAGGCCAGCACACCAAAAGCTTTCTTTACCACCCTATCTACATGAGATTCCACTTTCATGGAACTGTGCACAGTTATTCCCAGATCCCTCTGTTCACCTACATTCTTCAATTCCCTACCATTTACCATGTACGTCCTATTTTGATTTGTCCTGCCAAGATGTAGCACCTCACACTTATCAGCATTAAACTCCATCTGCCATCTTTCAGCCCATTCTTCCAACTGGCATAAATCTCTCTGTAGACTTTGAAACTCTTCTTCATTACCCGCAACCCCTCCTATCTTAGTATCATCTGCATACTTACTAATCCAATTTACCACACCATCGTCCAGATCATTGATGTACATGACAAACAACAGTGGACCCAACACAGATCCCTGTGGCACCCCACTCGTCACTGGCCTCCAACCTGACAAACAACCATCCACCATTACTCTCTGGCATCTCCCATTCAGCCACTGTTGAATCCATCTTGCTACTCCACCATTAATACCCAACCATTGAACCTTCTTAACCAACCTTCCATGAGGAACCTTGTCAAAGGCCTTACTGAAGTCCATATACACAACATCCACTGCTTTACCCTCATCAATTTCCCGAGTAACATCTTCAAAAAATTCGAGAAGATTAGTTAAACATGACCTTCCAGGCACAAATCCATGTTGACTGTTCCTAATCAGACCCTGTTTATCCAGATGCTTATATATATTATCTCTAAGTATTCTTTCCATTAATTTGCCCACCACTGACGTCAAACTAATAGGTCTATAATTGCTAGGTTTACTCTTAGACCCCTTTTTAAACAATGGAACAACATGCGCAGTACGCCAATCCTCCGGCACTATTCCCGTTTCTAATGACATTTGAAATATTTCTGCCATAGCCCCTGCTATTTCTACACTAACTTCCCTCAATGTCCTAGGGAATATCCTGTCCGGACCTGGAGACTTATCCACTTTTATATTTCTCAAAAGTGTCAGTACTTCCTCTTCTTTGATCCTCATAGTTTCCATAGCTACTCTACTTGTTTCCCTTACCTCACATAATTCAATATCCTTCTCCTTGGTGAATACCGAAGAAAAGAAACTGTTCAATATCTCCCCCATCTCTTTTGGCTCTGCAGATAGTTGGCCACTCTGACTCTCTAATGGACCAATTTTATCCCTCGTTATCCTTTTGCTATTAATATAGCGGTAGAAACCCTTCGGATTTACTTTTACCTTACTTGCCAAAGCAACCTCATATCTTCTTTTAGCTTTTCTAATTTCTTTCTTAAGATTCTTTTTACATTCTTTATACTCCTCAAGCACCTCATTTACTCCATGCTGCCTATAACTATTGTAGATATCCCTCTTTTTCCGAACCAAGTGTCCAATTTCCCTTGAAAATCATGGCTCTTTACAATTTTTACGATTTCCTTTCAACCGAACAGGGACATAAAGATTCTGTACTCTTAAAATTTCACCTTTGAATGTACTCCATTTCTCTTCCACATCTTTCCCATAAAACAAACTGTCCCAATTTACTCCTTTTAAATCCTTTCGCATCTCCTCAAAGTTAGCCTTTCTCCAATCAAAAATCTCAACCCTAGGTCCAGTTTTGTCCCTCTCCATAATTATATTGAAACTAATGGTATTGTGATCACTGGACCCGAACTGTTCCCCAACGCATACCTCTGCCACCTGACCCATCTCATTTCCCAACAGGAGGTCCAGTACCGCTGATGGAGATGCTGCCCGCCCACTACTGTTGTTTCTGTATCCTGAGTTACAGGTCTGTCAGAGCAGTGGGGACCGAGTGACCTTTCACCCTGCAAACAGTGACACTCAATGGGAGCCGTGAGATGCTTCTGTGTGACTGGCAAGCGACTGCAGATCAGCCCATAGTCAATGCACACATACTGGGGACCTACAGAAAGAATGGTCACTCTTATAGCAGAGGACATCTAAAGCGAAATGCTGGAAATCCTCAGCAGGTCAGGCGGCATCTAGGTAGGTAGAGAGAGTGAGAGAGTCAGTCACGGATAATAGGGCACAGGCAGAAAACTGGGATAGTCAAAGTCAATGTTGCGAAGGATGCAGTGAGTCCCTGTAACTACCCATCGCATCCAGACTCTGGCCCTGGACTTGTGCGCTTTTATAATGAGGTCTGACACAAGGTAATGAACAACACCTCACCTGACTGGGTAGGTTGTAGCCTGCAGCATTCGGTACTGAAGTCAACAGTTCCAAGTAACCTGAGCTCTGTGACACAGCTGCCTGGTTTAGAACAGGTTGTTTCAGTATTCATTCTCTTCTTAACTACCTTTGTTAATCCATCAATCAACTGCCTCTGGCCTTGAGCTCTCCACCCACCCTCTCTCCCCTCTCTCTACCTCTCCCTCCCTCTCTCTCCCTCTCTCCAAGTCGCCTCTTCTAAAGTAGGACAATTTTCTCGTAGATAGACACAAAGTGCTGGGGTAACTCAGCCGGTCAGGCAGCATATTTGGAGAAAAAGGATAGGTGATGTTTCGGCTCGGGACCTATCTTCAGACTGATCCCGACCCGAAACATCATCCATCCTTTTTCTCCAGAGATGTTGCTCCCCACAGATGTTCCTGGCCATCAGCTGGAACAGGTGAATATCAATCAATATCAATCAATCAATATTTATTCCATGTCATTTCATCCACAGTGAGGCTCAAACGAATCTCCGTTTCTACAGCCATACAAACAAAACGATTCCTACAAGACACACAAATAATTCAATTCACACAAACATCATGGAACACAACACACCATGGAAGATTTACAGGGATGTTGCCAGGACTCGAGGGCCTGAGCTATAAGAAGACGTGGGTCAGGCTAGGATTTTATTCTTTGGAGTGCAGGAAGATGAGGGGTGATCTTATAGAGGAGAATAAAATATTGAGTGGAATAGATAGGTCTTTTCCCAGGGAAGGGGAATCAAGAACCAGAGGGTATAAAGGTTTTAGGTGAGGGGGAAGTTTGACCTGTCACACTGTGCGAGCTCACCCACGAGGTACCCCGAGTTTAAAACAAATTTAACTCGTGGTAATCACGTACAATTAACGTAGCGGGAAGGTGGGAACTCGTGGACACAACTTAGCGGCTCGTGACGCTCACGGCAGATATCCGTGAAACTTGATAACTCTTGAAAAAATTCAAACATGTTTAAAGTTTTCCACGAGTAATATGTACTTTTGAAGTTATAAATTGATACATTTAAACACGTTGTAAGAACGTAGTGGCCTGTGCGTTTACCTTAGTGACTCGTGATTTTACAACTATCATGATTTCATTTGGAATTTTCTCTGTTACAGGATTATTCCAAACATTTGTCACTCTTTGGGTAAAGCAATTATTTTTCTGGTTATATGTTCTAAATATACTTTCCATTTGTTTCCACTTCCAGGTAAATAAATTATCTGACAATATTTAAGAATGTTTAAGTAATCTGCCCGTTGTGTCTAAACACTGAAATTAGGTCGACCTGCAATGGTGTGGCATGGTGTGAATTTCCTCAAATAATAAGTCAATGGTAGGATGGAATAGATAAGTGCCTGGTGTAATCCCTGTGTCAAATCCATTTTATGGGGGGGGGGGGGGGGGGGGGGGGGGGCGGCGGGGGTGTTCATTCATAATTATTGTGACCAGCAGAACGGAGTAGCAAACCTCCAAAGACGTACAGGTTTGTGGGTCCATTGACTTCTGTAAATTGCCACTAGTGTGTGGGATGCGAAAGTGGGATCAACGAGATATTGGGTACGGGTAATCGATGGTTGACATGGACTCGGTGGGCCAAAGGTACTGTTCCCATGCTGTAAAATCAAAACAATTACATAATGTGGGTGCAAATCCCTGCGGTAGAGAGCGATCAAGTGGATCGTTTCAGTTCAAGGGAGGCCTTGCAAATAGAGGAAGAATGTAGGGCGAAAATACTCAGAGAGGCGAGGGGGTGGCCCTGAAAAGTCGATACATCGCCAACTTTGTGTCCTGCCTGTAGACCAGGGATTCTGTCACAAGCTCCGTGCGCTTCAAGAATGGTTCCCGCTCTGAGAGATTTACATGGTTTGGTTATGGGGAGTCTTAGAGTGTTACAGCACGGAAAAAGTCCCCTCGGGGCAACTTGTTCATGCCAAGCTAGGTCCTTCCTGGAGGTCCTTCCTGAAGTTGCAAGAAGAAGGTGGATAGGTTTGAGGTTTTTTTTTTGCAGCGCAGGAGGCTGAGGGATGACCTCGTCTCACATTCGGCCTCTATCCCTGTAACCTCTCATACCAAACAGGTTTCTGCAGAGTCTACAGTACAGCAAGGCTTGTGTTCCATTCAATATTTCCCCCCACCATCTCCCACTACCCTGGTGCTGTTGTCTTGAAAAACAAAAGTACTGAACTAACACCTGTGGGGAACATGTTTCGGGTCGCCACCCTGTATTTGGCTGCTGGGTTAAGTTTGATTTTAGACTGCAAAGGATCACTTGTTGTTTACCAAATGATGTGCAATCTGTATTTATTGCGTCTTTGGAATATACAAAGTCTCCGCTTATCCATTTCAGAACATTTATTCATTAGGCATTAAAAAAGGGTCTGAAGAAGGGTCTCGACCCGAAGCGTCACATGTTCCTTTTCTCCAGAGATGCTGTCTGATCCGCCGAGTTACTCCAGTTTATTTTATCTAACTTCGGTTTAAACCAGTATATGCAGTTCCTTACTACACATAAAAAATAACGCGGCGGCGGAACAAGAACCCACTATTTCGGAAATTCCAAGAAAGCGTACAGTAATCTTTGCTCCGCAGCCGAACAGGTTGAAGGAAGCTTGCCGAAAACATATTACTCAGATAAACACGGGAGGGTGACAACATATTAAAATGTATCTCCGTTTAAACCCGTTTTTATTATAGGGAAACCACTGAAAACTGATGAAGCAGCTTAAAATGAACTGTCGCTCAAAAATAAATCGAGATAAGGTCATTATTGATTCAGCCTCACTCAATAAAACGCCGTCCGCACGTTTTATGCTCCGTTTTGGAGTATTTTATGTGTTAGTACACGGACATTTTTTGTAACTTAATCCAATGACCTTGGTGGTTACACTGACTACGGGCAATACGGGCTGTAAAGATGAAGTACGAGGGGAAACTGGCCAGGAATATAAAGAAGGACAGTAAAAGCTTCTTTAGATATGTTAAGGGAAAAAGAGCAGCAAAGTCAAATGTGGGTCCCTTGAAGGCAGACAGGGGTGAAATGATTATCGGCAACAAGGAAATGTCAGATGAGTTGAATAGGTACTTCGGATCTGTCTTCACTAAGGAAGCCACAAACAATCTCCCAGATGTACTGGAGGACAGAGGATCTAAGGGGTAGAGGAACTGAACGAAATTTTCATTAGGCGAGAAGTAGTATTGGGTAGGCTAATGTGATTGAAGGATGATAAATCCCCTGTACCTGATGGTCTGAATCCCAGGGTCCTTGGGGAGCTGGATCTAGAAATAGTGGATGTATTGGTGATCATTTTCCAATGTTCAATAGATTCAGATTCAGTTCCTGTGGATTGGAGGAAAACATGACATGTTATCCCACTTTTCAGGAAAGGAGCGAGAGAAAACGGGGAATTACAGACCAGCTAGCCTGAATTCGGTGTTGGGGCCGCAACTATTTACCATGTATATTAATGATTTGGAATAGGGAATTAGGAGCAACGCTAGCAAGTTTGCGGATGACACAAAGCTGGGTGTCAGTGTGAACTGTGAAGAGTATGATAGGAGGTTGCAGGGTGACTTGGACAGGTTGAGTGAGTTGGCAGATGCGTAGCAGATGCAGTATCATATAGATAAATGTGAGGTTATCCTCTTTGGCGGCAAAAACAAGGGGGCAGATTATTATCTCAATGGGGTTAAGTTCGGTAAGGGGGGGGGGGGGTGTTCAGGGAGACCTGGGTGTCCTTGTACACCGGTCACTGAAAATTGGCGTGCAGGTATAGCAGGCAGTAAAGAAAGCTAATGGAATCTTGTCCTTCATAACAAGAGGATTTCAGTATAGGAGTAAAGAGGTTCTTCTGCAGTTGTACTGGGCTCTGGTGAGACCACATCTGGAGTATTGTGCACAGTTCTGGTCTCTTAATTTGAGGAAGGACATCCTTGTGATTGAAGCAGTGCATCGTAGGTTCACGAGATTGATCCCTGGGATGGCGGGACTGTCATATGAGGAAAGATTGAAAAGACTAGGCTTGTATTCACTGGAGTTTAGAAGGATGAGGGGGGTGGGGATTTATAGAAACATATAAAGTTATAAAAGGACTGGACAAGCCAGATGCAGGAAAAATGAACCAAATGTTGGGTGCGTCCTGAACCAGGGGCCACAGTCTTAGAATAAAGGGGAGGTAATTTAAGACTGAGGTGAGAAAAAAGTTTTCACCCAGAGAGTTGTGAATTTATGGAATTCCCTGCCACAGAGGGCAGTGGAGGCCAGGTCGCTGGATGGATTTAAGAGATAATTAGATAGAGCTCTAGGGGCTAGTGGATATGCGGAGAAGGCATGCACGGGTTATTGATAGGGGATGATCAGCCATGATCACAATGAATGGCGGTGCTGGCTCGAAGGGTCGAATGGCCTCCTCCTGCATCTATTTTCTATGATTCTATGTTTCTAATACTCCAAATGTGGTCTAAATAATGTTATATATATCCGCTGTGTGCCCTTCCAACGTTTCTACCGATGCCCCAACCGATGAAGGCAAACATGCCGGACATCATCTTCAGCACTCCATCTACTTGTGTTGTCATTTTCAGGAAGCAATGGACTTACACCCTCACCCCCCCCCTCTACATCAATGCCCTAAGTGTCATAGTTACAGTATGTCTGTGCAACACGGAAACACTTTTCAACCCAACTCATCCATGCCGACCAAATTGCCTAACTCAGCTGGTCTCCATTGTCTGTGCTGGCCCATATCCCTGCAATTCCTTCCTATCTTTATCTCTTAAAATTGTATCAACCTTTAACATTTTGGATGCTCATTCCACAAACACACCAGCGTCTATGTCCCTTTTAAATGTTTCACTCAAACCTTAAGCAATGGCTATATATTGTATCATTATCTTTCACACATGGCTGTCTAAAGCTCAACACATCAATTGTCCAGATTAAGCTCCACGTGCCATTTCCGCCTGCATTTCTAGCTCATCTCTATCCTGCCGGGTAGTGCTGGAGGAAATCAGCGGATCAGGCAGCTTCTCTGGAGGACACGGATAGCTGATGATTCATGTCTGCAGGTTCTACTGCAGTTCAGGGAGGTTCTACTGCAGTTGTACAGGGTCTTGGTGAGACCACACCTGGAGTATTGCGTACAGTTTTGGTCTCCAAATCTGAGGAAGGACATTATTGCCACAGAGGGAGTGCAGAGAAGGTTCATCAGACTGATTCCTGGGATGTCAGGACTGTCTTATGAAGAAAGACTGGATAGACTTGGTTTATACTCTCTAGAATTTAGGAGATTGAGAGGGGATCTTATAGAAACATAAAAAATTCTTAAGGGGTTGGACAGGCTAGATGCAGGAAGATTGCTCCCGATGTTGGGGAAGTCCAGGACAAGGGGTCACAGCTTAAGGATAAGGGGGAAATCCTTTAAAACCGAGATGAGAAGAACTTTTTTTCACACAGAGAGTGGTGAATCTCTGGAACTCTCTGCCACAGAGGGTAGTCGAGGCCAGTTCATTGGCTATATTTAAGAGGGAGTTAGATGTGGCCCTTGCGGCTAAGGGGATCAGAGGGTATGGAGAGAAGGCAGGTACGGGATACTGAGTTGGATGATCAGCCATGATCATATTGAATGGCGGTGCAGGCTCGAAGGGCCGAATGGCCTACTCCTGCACCTAATTTCTATGTTTCTATGTTTCTATGTCAGAATCCTTCTTCAGAATGATGGAGTCGGGGACAGAAAGCTGGGAAGGAGATGGAGGGCAGACAAAGGCCTGACAGAAAGGGAGGTTAATTGGCAGATGGCTGGATATCCGGCTGTATACTCTGGCAGCCTACCTGATGGAGATGCTGCCCGCCCACTACTGTTGTGTCTGTATCCTGAGTTACAGGTCTGTCAGAGCAGTGGGGACCGAGTGACCTTTCACCCTGCAAACAGTGACACTCAATGGGAGCCGTGAGATGCTTCTGTGTGACTGGCAAGAGACTGCAGATCAGCCCATAGTCAATGCACACATACTGGGGACCTACAGAAAGAATGGTCACTCTTATAGCAGAGGACATCTAAAGCGAAATGCTGGAACTCCTCAGCAGGTCAGGCGGCATCTAGGTAGGTAGAGAGAGTGAGAGAGTCAGTCACGGATAATAGGGCACAGGCAGAAAACTGGGATAGTCAAAGTCAATGTTGCGAAGGATGCAGTGAGTCCCTGTAACTACCCATCGCATCCAGACTCTGGCCCTGGACTTGTGCACTTTTATAATGAGGTCTGACACAAGGTAATGAACAACACCTCACCTGACTAGGTAGGTTGTAGCGTGCAGCACTCTGTACTGAAGTCAACAGTTCCAAGTAACCTGAGCTCTGTGACACAGCTGCCTGGTTTAGAACAGGTTGTTTCAGTGTTCATTCTCTTCTTAACTACCTTTGTTAATCCATCAATCAGCTGCCTCTGGCCTTGCGCTCTCCACCCACCCTCTCCCCCCTATCTCTCCCTCTCTCTCCCTCTCTCTCCCTCTCTCTCCCTCTCTCTCCTCTCTCCCCTCTCTCTCCCCCCCCCCCCTCTCACTCCCTCTCACCCCCTTTCTCTCCCTCTTCTCTCCCCACTCTTACCCTCACCTCTCTCCACCCACTCTCACTCTATCTCTCTGCGCTCTCCACCTAAAGTCAACCCGTTTCCTGCCTAACCTAGTTAGAGTGACACAGCAGGGAAACGGGGCCTTGACCAAGTCGCCTCTTCTAAAGTAGGACCATTTTCTCGCAGATAGACACAAAGTGCTTGGGTAACTCAGCAGGTCAGGCAGCATATTTTGAGAAAAAGGATAGGTGATGTTTCGGCTCGGGACCTATCTTCAGACTGATCCCGACCCGAAACATCACCCATCCTTTTTCTCCAGAGATGTTTCTCCCCATAGATTTTCCTGGCCATCAGCTGGAACAGGTGAATATCAATCAATATCAATCAATCAATATTTATTCCATGTCATTTCATCCACAGTGAGGCTCAAACGAATCTCCGTTTCTGCAGCCATACAAACAAAACGATTCCTACGAGACAACAAATAATTCAATTCACACTAACATCATGGAACACAACACACCATGGAAGATTTACAGGGATGTTGCCAGGACTCGAGGGCCTGAGCTATAGGGAGACGTGGGTCAGGCTAGGATTTTATTCTTTGGAGTGCAGGAAGATGAGGGGTGATCTTATAGAGGAGAATAAAATCATGAGTGGAATAGATAGGTCTTTTCCCAGGGAAGGGGAATCAAGAACCAGAGGGTATAAAGGTTTTAGGTGAGGGGGAAGATTGACCTGTCACACTGTGCGAGCTCACCCACGAGGTACCCCGAGTTTAAAACAAAATTAACTCGTGGTAATCACGTACAATTAACGTAGCGGGAAGGTCGGAACTCGTGGACACAACTTAGCGACTCGTGGCGCTCACGGCAGATATCCGTGAAACTTGATAACTCTTGAAAAAATTCATACATGTTTAAAGTTTTCCACGAGTAATATGTACTTTTGAAGTTAAAAATTGATACATTTAAACACGTTGTAAGAACGTAGTGGCCTGTGCGTTTACCTTAGTGACTCGTGAGTTTACAACTATCATGATTTCATTTGGACTTTTCTCTGTTACAGGATTATTCCAAACATTTGTCACTCTTTGGGTAAAGCAATTATTTTTCTGGTTATATGTTCTAAATATACTTTCCATTTGTTTCCACTTCCAGGTTAATTAATTATCTGACAATATTTAAGAATGTTTTAGTAATCTGCCTGTTGTAACTAAACACTGAAATTAGGTCGACCTGCAATGGTAATGTGTGGCATGGTGTGAATGTCCTCAAATAATAAGCCAATGGTAGGATGGAATAGATAAGTGCCTGGTGTAGTCCCTGTCAGGGCACAGGTTGGTTTACATCACTCAAACAGAAGGCTGTCGTTCACTATCCTATGTCGACATTATTATAAACTCTCTACATGTTTCTCGTCTGTTTTTACTACAATATTAAAATGGTGACAGTGAACATTTGTGTCAAATCCATTTTATGGGGGGCGGGGGGGGGGGGGGGGGGGTGGGGGCGGAGGTGTTCATTCATAATTATTGTGACCAGCAGAACGGAGTAGCAAACCTCCAAAGACGTACAAGTTTAGGGTCCATTTACTTCTGTAAATTGCCACTAGTGTGTGGGATGCGAAAGTGGGATCAACGAGAAATTGGGTACGGGTTGACATGGACTCGGTGGGCCAAAGGTCCTGTTCCCATGCTGTAAAATCAAAACAATTACATAATGTGGGTGCAAATCCCTGCGGTAGAGAGCGATCAAGTGGAGCGTTTCAGTTCAAGGGAGGCCTTGCAAATAGAGGAAGAATGGCGGGGGGAAAAATACTCAGAGAGGCGAGGGGGTGGCCAATGTCCCTGTAAATTCGATTCATCGCCAACTTTGTGTCCTGCCTGTAGACCAGGGATTCTGTCACAATCTCCGTACGCTTCAAGAATGGTTCGCGCTCTGAGAGATTTACATGGTTTGGTTATGGGGAGTCATAGAGTGTTACAGCACGGAAAAAGTCCCCTCGGGACAACTTGTTCATGCCAAGCTAGGTCCTTCCTGGAGGTCCTTCCTGAAGTTGCAAGAAGAAGGTGGATAGGTTTGAGGTTTTTTTTATTTGCAGGGCAGGAGGCTGAGGGATGACCTCGTCTCACATTTGGCCTCTATCCCTGTAACCTCTCATGCCCAACAGGTTTCTGCAGAGTCTACAGTACAGCAAGGCTTGTGTTCTATTCTATATCCCCCCCCCCCACCATCTCCCACTACCCTGGTGCTGCTGTCTTGAAACATAAAAGTGCTGAACTAACACTTGTGAAGGATCACTTGTTGGTTTCCAAATGACGTGCAATCTGTATTTGTTGCGTCTTTGGAATATCCAGTCGCCGCTTCTCCATTTCAGAACATTTATTCGTCAGGCATTAAACAAGGGTCTGAAGAAGAGTCTCGACCCGAAGCGTCACATGTTCCTTTTCGCCAGAGATGCTGTCTGATCCACTGAGTTACAACAGTTTATTTTATCTATCTTCGGTTTAAACCAGTATCTGCAGTTCCTTCCTACACATAAAAAATAACGCGACGGCGGGAGAAGAACCCAATATTTCGGAAATCCCAAGAAAGTGGAAATCCCAAGAAAGTGCTCCGCAGCCGAACTGGTTGAAGGAAATTTGCCGGAAACATATTGCTCAGATAAACACGGGAGGTTGACAACATATTAAAATGTATCTCCGGTTAAACCCGTTTTTATTATCGGGAAACCACTGAAATATGAGGAAGCAGCTTAAAATGAACTGTCGTTCAAAAGTAATTCGAGATAAGATCATTATTGATTCAGCTTCACTCAATAAAACGCCGCCCGCACTTTTTATGCATTAGTACGTAGGGAAGCTGGCCATGAACATAAAGAAGGACAGTAAAAGTTTATTTAGAAAAGTTAAGGGAAAAAGAGTAGCAAAGTCAAATGTGGGTCCCTTGACGGCAGACACGGGTGAAATTATTACGGACAACAAGGAAATGGCAGAAGAGTTGAATAGGTACTTCGGATCTGTCTTCACTAAGGACGACACAAACAATCTCCCAGATGTATTGGAGGACAGAGGATCTAAGGGGGGAGAGGAACTGAAATAATTTTCATTAGGCGAGAAATGGTATTGGGTAGGCTAATGGGACTAAAGGATGATAAATCCCCTGGAACTGATGGTCTGCATCCCAGGGGAGGTAGATCTAGAAATAGTGGATGCATTGGTGATCATTTTCCAATGTTCAATAGATTTAGATTCAGTTCCTGTGGACTGGAGGATAGCTAATGTTATCCTACTTTTCAGGAAAGGAGCGGGAGGGAAAACGGGGAATTACAGACCAGTTAGCCTGAATTCGGTGTTGGGGCCGCAACTATTTACCATATATATTAATGATTTGGAAGAGGGAATTAGGAGTAACGCTAGCAAGTTTGCGGATGACACAAAGCTGGGTGGCAGTGTGAACTGTGAAGAGTATGATAGGAGGTTGCAGGGTGACCTGGACAGGTTGAGTGAGTGTGCAGATGCAGGGGAGATGCAGTATAATATAGATAAATGTGAGGTTATCCACTTTTGCGGCAAAAACAAGGGGGCACATTATTATCTCAATGGTGTTAGGTTCGGTAACTGGGGTAGGGGGGTGGGGGGGGTGGGTACAGGGAGACCTGTGTGTCTTTGTACACCGGTCACTGAAAATTGGCGTGCAGGTATAGCAGGCAGTGAAGAAAGCTAATGGAATCTTGTCCCTCATAACAAGAGGATGTCAGTATAGGTGTAAAGAGGTTCTTCTGTAGTTGTACAAGGCTCTGGTGAGACCACATCTGGAGTATTGTGCATAGTTCTGGTCTCTTAATTTGAGGAAGGACATCCTTGTGATTGAAGCAGTGCATCGTAGGTTCACGGGATTGATCCCAGGGGTGGCGGGACTGTCATATGAGGAAAGATTGAAAAGACTAGGCTTGTATTCACTGGATTTTGAAGGATGAGGGGAAGCGGGGGGGGGGGGGGGGGGGGGGGGATTTATAGAAACATATAAAGTTATAAAAGGACTGGACAAGCCAGATGCAGGAAAAATGAACCAAATGTTGGGTGCGTCCTGAACCAGGGACCACAGTCTTAGGGGCTAGTGGATATGGGGAGAAGGCAGGCACAGGTTATTGATAGGGGATGATTAGCCAAGCTCACAATGAATGGCGGTGCTGGCTCGAAGGGTCGAATGGCCTCCTCCTGCATCTATTTTCTATGATTCTATGTTTCTAATACTCCAAATGTGGTCTAAATAATGTTATATATATCCGCTGTGTGCCCTTCCAACGTTTCTACCGATGCCACAATCGATGAAGGCAAACATGCCGGACATCATCTTTAGCACTCCATCTACTTGTGTCATTTTCAGGAAGCAATGGACTTACACCCTCACACCCCCCTCTACATCAATGCCCTAAGTGTCGTAGTTACAGTATGTCTGTGCAACACGGAAACACTTTTCAAGCCAACTCATCCATGCCGACCAAATTGCCTAACTCAGCTGGTCTCCATTGTCTGTTCTGGCCCATATTCCTGCAAATCCTTCCTATCTTTATCTCTTAAAATTGTATCAACCTTTCACATTTTGGATGCTCATTCCACAAACACACCAGCGTCTATGTCCCTTTTAAATGTTTCACTCAAACCTTAAACAGTGGCTATATATTGTATCATTATCTTTCACACATGGCTGTCTAAAGCTCAACACATCAATTGTCCAGATTAAACACCACGTGCCATTTCCGCCTGCATTTCTAGCTCATCTCTATCCTGCTGGGTAGTGCTGGAGGAAATCAGCGGGTCAGGCAGCTTCTCTGGAGGACACGGATATGTGATGATTCATGTCTGCAGTTTCCACTGCAGTTCAGGGACGTTCTACTGCAGTTGTACAGGGTCTTGATGAGACCACACCTGGAGTATTGCGTACAGTTTTGGTCTCCAAATCTGAGGAAGGACATTATTGCCATAGAGGGAGTGCAGAGAAGGTTCACCAGACTGATTCCTGGGATGTCAGGACTGTCTTATGAAGAAAGACTGGATAGACTTGGTTTATACTCTCTAGAATTTAGGAGATTGAGAGGGGACTAATGGAATCTTGTCCTTCATAACAAGAGGATTTCAGTATAGGAGTAAAGAGGTTCTTCTGCAGTTGTACATGGCTCCGGTGAGACCACATCTGGAGTATTGTGCACAGTTCTGGTCTCTTGATAGACACAAAGTGCTGCGGTAACTCAGCAGGTCAGGCAGCATATTTGGAGAAAAAGGATAGGTGATGTTTCGGCTTGGGACCTATCTTCAGACTGATCCCGACCCAAAACATCACCCATCCTTTTTCTCCAGAGATGTTTCTCCCCACAGATGTTCCTGGCCATCAGCTGGAACAGGTGAATATCAATCAATATCAAGCAATCAATATTTATTCCATGTCATTTGAACCACAGTGAGGCTCAAACCAATCTCCGTTTCTACAGCCATACAAACAAAACAAATCATACAAGACACACAAACAATTCAATTCACACAAACATCATGGAACACAACACACCATGGAAGATTTACAGGGATGTTGACAGGACTCGAGGGCCTGAACTATACGGAGACGTGGGGCAGGCTAGGACTTTATTCCTTGCAGTGCAGGAGGATGAGGGGTGATCTTATAGTGGCGAATAAAATCATGAGGGGAATAGATAGGTCTTTTCCCAGGGAAGGGGAATCAAGAACCAGAAGGTAAAGGTTTAAGGTGAGGGGAAATAACTTAAGGGGCATCTTTATCGATCAGAGGGCAGTGGTTATATGGAACTAGCTGCCAGAGGAGATAGTTGCAACAGGTAAAATGACAACATTTTAAAAACACAGTTGGACAGGTATAAGGATATGAAATGTTTAGAGGCGTGGACAAATAGAACTAGCTTTGGTGGGACGGTGGATGTTGGTCCAATTCACCTGTTTCGTTGTTGCATGACTGTACAGGGTGTTCCATAAATGCCAGCAGCGTCTGGAGTGGGCACATGTCGAGTTAATACAATTCTTCGCTCCATTCACAGACTGCCCCAATTGTAACTCACAGAGATCCAGGATCGTGTGATAACTTCAGATATTTATAAATGCTTCGTGTTTGAAAATAGTTGAACCTGTTCCCTTGTGCTGAATGAGCAGAATGTGTTCATGACCGTTTATAAGCTGTAATGGATGCAAACCGATCTCTGTGAAGAATTAGTGTATCTTTTCCTGAATTATTTTAAAATTACTGGTTTTTAGAATTGTTTTTTATTATATGTCATTTTTTTGTCCTGCCTGTATAGATTTATATTTGGGATTTTGTAAAATGTTGAAAGTATTGGTTAACATAACAAAGGGCTTTCTAATTACTGATGTGTTGTTTGAGAATTCTTAAATGGAGAGGATGGAGAGGAGTGGAGAGGAGATCGGGTGAGGTTGGGGCAGGAGAGGGTTGTGGTGGAAGGAGGTGGGTTGTGGTGGGGGGATGAATGGAGAGGGGAGGATGAGTAGGGAGTGGAGGGTTGTGGTGGGGTGGGGAGGGGAGATAGGTCGAGAGGGAAAGATAGGTCAGCCATCATTAAATGGCGGCGTAGACTTGATGGGCAGAATTACCCAATTCTGCTCCAATGACATAACTTTATAATGGGCCTGTTTAGATGCAGCAAGTGAGAACGCCATCGTCCCGTTGCCGGTACATGTGAACATTTTAAAGTCTTGCCAGTCACTTTGTCATCTGCGGCTGAAATCTATGAAACTTTAAAACGCTCAGACGTGATCAGTTGCCGACCATTTATTTGGGGGACCGGGGTGGGATAGGGTGGTTGTCCACGGGAGCACTGACCACAGGGGCCCAGTTGTGAAGGGAAACCTGGTGAGAGGAACGGTGGACACGGGGCCGGCGTCGGACGGAATGAAGACCTTTGGACCCCGGGAGCACTGGGAAGTGTTTTGGGAAGGAGCCCGGTTCATGAGCAATTAGATCCTCTGTGCAGCAGTCGCAGTCTTTACTCTTCGTTTGGCCCACACTCCGGTCAGATGCATCTCGCCGACTGTGGTCGGGACTCCGTCCGCTGGATTCCAAGGGCGAATCCATGTAAACACTCCCCGTAATTACATTCGTTGGACTCCGGTCTTCTACTGGGGAAGGTGGGCTGATCCCTTCCCCGAGGTACAGGTCCGCACTCTACAGCCACCCCTCACTGAACATCAGGTCATAAGTGACAGACAAGGGGTCACAGTTTGAGGATAAAGGGGATGTCTTTTCGGACCGAGATGAGAAAAACATTTTTCAAACAGAGAGTGGTGAATCTGTGGAATTCTCTGCCACAGCGGGTGGTTGAGGCCAGTTCATTTGCTATATTTAAGAGGGAGTTAGATGTGGCCCTTGTGGCTAAAGGGGTCAGGGGGTATGGAGAGATGGCAGGTACAGGATACTGAGTTGCATGATCAGCCATGATCATATTGAATGGCGGTGCAGGCTCGAAGGGCCGAATGGCCTACTCCTGCATCTATTTTCTATGTTTCTATGACAGAAGCAGAATTAGGCTATTCGGCCCATCGTCCACCCGTCATTCAATTATGGCTAGTCTATCTCTCCCTCCTAACCCCATTCTCCTGCCATTCTCCCCATAATTATTAATCAAGAAAATATCTCTGCCTTCAAAACACACACTGACTTGGCCTCCATGGCCTTCTGTGGTAAAGAATTCCACAGATTCACCACACTGAACGCGATTCCTCCCCCACTCACAGTGAAGACCCAGCTGAGGCCGTGAACGCATTCACACACCGGGGGTCCCTGTGCGAGTCTGCGGGCCTGCAGTCCATGTCTATAGCTGTATCATCAGCTGCAAGCTGACGACCAGGGGGCGATACAAGCAACTGCAGGCGTGAAACCCTGATAAAACAAGTCACAACGTGCAGGAGGAACTCAGGCAGCGTTTGGGGAGGGGGCGGACAGGCGATTTTTCGGGTTGGGATCCTTCTTCAAACTAAAATAAAGGAAAGCGAGGCGTCAACGAGGGACTGTCGGAAGAGCGAGCGCAGGGTGGATACAGGGAACTGCAGATACTAGTCTGCACAAAAAGACACAAAGTGTTGGAGTAACTTAGCAGGTCAGGCAGCTTCTCTGGAGGATAGGGGTAGGTGACGTTTCAATCTGAAGAGTGTCCCGACCCCGAAACGTCACCTATCCACGTTCCCCAGATATTTTGCCTGACCCGCTGAATTACTCCAGCACTGGGGAGGGAGATGGCAAACTTCACTTGGTCCGCCCCGTTTTGACGAATGCAATCAACCTGGCGTGCACAATTAAATAAGATCAAATAGAACAAGTTAACAACCATATAACCATATAACCATATAACCAACACGTTGTCCCACAACTTTAGGCTGTGCACGAAACACGTATGAAGAAGATTCCAGCACTCTGTGAAACGTCACCTATCCATGTTCTCCACAGATGCTGCCTGACCCGCTGAGTTACTCCAGCACTCTGTGAAACGTCAAGTCAAGACAAGTCAATTTTATTTTTATAGCACCTTTAATAACAACTCTCGTTGAGCAAAGTGCTTCACATTAGTGCAGGTATTAACGTGCTACATACAGTGGTACATAGATCAACAATACATACATAAATACATACACACAGCGCTCCCTCAGAAGACCTCAAGAAAGGCTTGAGAGTAGAAATAAGTTTTAAGTCTAGAGTTAAACGAGTTGATGGAGGGGCAGTTCTGATGGGAAGAGGGATGCTGTTCCACAGTCTAGGAGCTGCAACCGCAAAGGCGCGGTAGCCCCTCAGTTTATGCCTAGACCGCGGGATGTTCAGTAACCCCAAGTCGGCCGATCTGAGGGACCTGGAGGTGGTGTGGTGGGTAAGCAGACTTTTGATATAGGTGGGGGAAAGCCCGTTAAGCGCTTTGTAATCAAAAATAAGGAGCTTTGAATTGATTCAGAACTGCACAGGGAGCCAGTGAAGATTGGCCTGAATCGGGGTGATGTGGTCCCTTTTTCGGGTGCCCGTCAGGAGTCTCGCTGCGGCGTTTTGGATCAGTTGCAGGCGGGACAGGGAAGATTGGCTGATGCCAGTGTAAAGGGAGTTGCAGTAATCTAGGCGGGAGGAGATAAATGAGTGGATGACCTTTTCGAGATTGTCAAATTGGAGGAAAGGTTTTATTTTAGCTGTGGTCCGAAGCTGGAAGAAGCTAGCTTTTACCACGGCATTGACTTGTTTGTCAAATTTCAACGCAGTCAAAGATCACGCCAAGGTTTTTGACGTGAGGTTTGAGTAATGAGGTAAGGCTTGCAAGGCTGCCTGCTATCGTTTTGGTGGAGTCCGAGGGGCCGAGAAGGATGACCTCAGACTTACTCTCGTTTAGTTGGAGGAAGTTCTGGGCCATCCAACACTTTATATTCTCGAGGCAGTGGATAAGGCTCAGTAGATTCGATCGGTTGTTGGGTTTCAGGGGGAGATAGGGTTATGTATCGTCTGCATAGCAGTGGAAAGAAATGCCGTGCCTTTGAATGACGGCCTAAGGGGAGCATATACAGGGAGAAGAGAATGGGGCCTATGATGGAGCCTTGCGGAACCCCGCAGCAAAGGCTAGCTGGGGAGGAGAAAGAGTTGCCTATGTTAGTAGAGAAACTCCTAGCTTTGAGGTAGGAGATGAACCAGCTCAGGGCAGTGCCATCAATACCAACCCCATACCGGAGACGGTCAATTAGGATGGTGTGGTCGACTGTATCAAATGCTGCGCTGAGGTCGAGAAGGAGCAGGATTGCACAGTCGTCTGAGTCAATGGTGAGAAGTCGGATAAAAGGACCCTTGGGAATGGGAATTATCTACAGGCCCCCAAACAGTAGCCTGGATATAGGGTGCTAGTTGAATCAAGTTAAAATTGGCATGTCGCAAAGTTGAAAGTTGTTATGGGAGATTTCAACATACAGGTAGACTGGGAAAATCAGGTTGGTACTGGACCCCAAGAAAGAGAGTTTGTGGAGTGTCTCCGTGATGGAACCTTGTGGTGCTCGGGGAGCTTGTGTGTCTCAGTGACCCCTAGAGATATGCCAGTGGGAGATTCGTCTCCTGTTAGGGTCTCCCATGCTGGACAGGCCGAAGTGTAGAGGCGAGACGATGAGCGATCCACTGGTCCTCCAGGTTGGGGGTTGAGCACAGGGCTAACAACCCTGTCTCATAAAACAAACATGTTACGGAAACAGCAACTGAAGGAATCAACACTACTGGGCGTGATGGACAGGAGCGGAGGACCTTCTTTGCTGCCCAACATGCCAATAGGCATAATAGGCAGTAAGTAAGTAAGTAAGTAATTAAGGAAGTAAGTAAGTAAGTAAGTAAGTAAGTCTGTGATGGATTCTTAGGGCAGCTTGTACTGGAGCCTACCAGGGAGCAAAACATTCTGGATTTAGTGTTGTGTAATGAAACTGATTAGATAAAGGAACTCGAGGTAAAGGAGCCATTAGGCGGCAATGACCATAATATGATCTTTTAATCTACAATTTGAGAGTGAGAAGGGAAAATCGGAAATGTTAGTATTACAATTGAACAAAGGGGACTATGGAGCCATAAGGGAGGAGATGGCCAAAGTTGACTGGAAAGATACCCTAGGAAGGATGACAGTGGAACAACAATGGTAGGTATTTCTGGGAATAACTCAGTAGGTGCAGGATCAGTTCATTCCAAAGAGGAAGAAAGATTCCAAGGGGAGTAAGGGGCGACCGTGGCTCACAAGGGAAGTCGGGGACAGTATAAAAATAAAATAGCAGTATAACAGCAAAAATGAGCGGGAAGCAAGAGGATTGGTGAACGTTTAAAGAACAACAGAATATAATTAAAAAGGCAATACGGGGAGAAAAGATGAGGTACGAAGGTAAACTAGCCAAGAATATAAAGGCAAATAGTTAAAAGTATGTGAAGAGGAAAAAAATAGTTAAGACCAAAGTTGGACCATTGAAGACTGAAACAGGTGAAAGTATTA